>NC_047028.1:22818393-23118393 GCF_902652985.1 Pecten maximus
TTTTGAATTTTTTTATTGGGTTCTCTATAAGTTAAACATATTGCTGGTTTAATGTTTTATGAATTCTTAACATTTTGTAGGTTTATATAGGTAATGCAAACGTGCTTCCCTGCGTCACGACCTTAATGTTAGCCATTAGTAAAGTATCCCTGTATCAAATGTTAATTTAACAATAACATGAAAACTGTCTAAAATCATCAAATGAATACAATGTAGCGTTTATATTGATATATAACCAACTGCAAATATACATCTATTTACATATCATTCTACGCTAATACTCCACTAATGGAAAGAAAAGCCATTTGAATCGTTCCAGGAACGTGTGCCATTCATATGCACATTAAAGCCTTATGCTAGATTATGTATATCAAGACATCAAAGCGACCCCGGCAATATCAACATTACTCTTTGTTTTACACATACAGAGTGTCATATTGGGCGATCAATCCGCTTTGTCCCGTTAAATTGCCGTAACGATTGTGTAGCCACTTACCATCAACCAGTTGATACTATATTCTAGTCATGAAAGCCCGGGTTCAACCATACATTGTTGGAAGAGTTATTTGTTTATCTATGTGTGTTTAAGGGGTAGACGTCCCCTCCCAAGAGCTGTAGTTCATATCAGAACGGATGTCAAGGAGACGCAAACAGCGGAAAGAGGCAACTGCTGTTTGTTTTTTTGGTATTTCATCTATGATCTTAAGCAAAAGCAAAACAAAAACAAACACTTACACTTGAGCGGGTGGATAAGATGCAGAATAGAATAGAAGACAAAGAGGAACACACTCTACTATCCTAAATTCATCTTCATTTTCGAAGTGTAGCGATTATGATGCAGAATCGTACTAATTCCAGGCTGTTTTAACACTGATGCGGCCCGCTAAAATTATACCTGCATGGCCAATTCCTTGATTCTCACTCGTGTTGTGTCACACAGCTAAGGTTTACATGCCTGACTACAGTAACAAACGCTACACTTCAAAACAAGAAAACGTCATGAATGTCTTGCTTTTATTGATGGCAACCGAGATTCTCCTGGTAATGATATTAAAAAGGTATGATGACTCCATGGTTACTATGATGATATCCTAACATTTGCTGTTGTTGTTGTGTCCATAGTTCCCGTTTTTTTTATTGGTCATTGATTTCTTCTAGAGGTCTTGACAAAATACCATGTAAGCATGAGATCAATGAACACCCCAGATGAAGTTTGAAGTTGATTATCACGCTCTTTAAAAAGTAAAAGAAAACTATTAGATGTTTGTCGATCATCGGACTATTGCCAAAACCATTATTATGGTGTCGAACTTATTGAAACAATAATAAATAAAGTTTTTGTTTCCCAATTCATGCAGCGATATATTCCCTGCGATTTGATATTAGTCACCGCTTTGTTGACCATTCCCTTGTTGGATATTATATTGTTATTATATTATATTTTTTTCTTCAATTCCTTTTGGTCACGCCCTAAATGCAAATGGTAACTGTTGATGTAGAGAGTATAATGCGAACTTACTTCCTCAAACTGGTGCCTAGAACTTGAATGTAAGTTAAGAGATGTAGAGTTTGTTCGAGCGTCGGCATTATCTGTGGATTAAGATACGTGTAAATGTCATACCAAATATACCATAATTCTCTATATATTTAATATAAGAAATTCTCATCCTTGAACATAACATTCAAATTACTTATGGATGGTGTTGTTGGTTTAGAATAAACTCACGTAATATAATATATTAATGTAAAATGACCCTACATAAAAAATAACGGAATTGATTCAATCATGGGCTTATTGCAGCTCCCTTTTTAATTTAAGTATCTTATTTTGCCTACATTAATTTCCTAGATTTCCGTAATGCATTTCATTGCTTTTGTTCCTAGTATCAATGACCTTGAAGGATGAAACAGCTGTTAGATACAGTTTTGTATGCATCCCACAGTATGAATGTATCTCTATCCAAGATCACAATTGATAATAATATTCACTGGTGTGTCTTTGTTAATTCCGTCTTCTCGACATTTTGATTATACATAATAAATTATTTCATTCTATCCAAGTCATCTTCCTTATCATTTTCATTTTTCCACCACATTTAATAATATCATCGAAATAAGCACGAGCCTCATCTAAGGCAATACAAATGTATATAAACGAGATATGATGGTCGAGTAGCACAGAGTTAACACATCACTTGTCATTATTCACGCAAAAATACATTAGTGACTTTGCTTAACACATGTTACATTATATGGGTATTATGAAAACTACATCTACAAACTACAAATAAAATTGGTGAGATTTTGCATATTCTCGCGGCGTCCCATTTATGAGCATTATTAGTGGTCTCCATATTTTATCCAGTCTCGACTCTTACATACTTTTATTGGTTGTCACCTCATTGTACTATTCTGGATTGCTTTCCAAGCTTGTTTGCTTATACTCCTTTCTATCCCAGTGATGTTCGTTTAGAACGTCCCTCTCAACAAGAATTCAGCCTCAACCGTTTATGGCTACTGCACAAGCTTATATTCCTACTCGAGCTTGACATTGCTTTATACGGAATACTATAGTTATACCTGCCCCAGTGTTGTCTCCAGAGATATTTTAAATACGCAATTGCCAATCCTACCGAAGTATTTACTCGGATGTATAATATTCAAACACAGCATGTTACCAGATGTCATGTAACATAATTGACCAAACATGAAACATTTTCTTTTTTTATCGATTATCACAGAAAACTTTTGTAGATTTCTACCATAAGGTGTGATGTCATCTAGTCATAAGGGTAGTTCCTAATCTAGGCGATAAGCTCTGTCGACTGACTTTTAGTCCCTGAAGTCAGCCGCTATCCCTTATGCCACAGGTGCAATCTTGGGGATAGGTGCACATACATTTTGTACATCATGTTCCTTTAAAACATTTCAATGTATTGTATCGTGTATCAAAACACATATTTTCTTCAGTCCGAATTACCACTGTTGTAATAGGTGTTGTCACACACGACGATAACCCAGTCGATTGTTAATAATTTATTAAGTAGGAAAATACCCTGTAAGAGACAACTACTAATATACAATAAAAGCTCTCACAGTCAAGGAAAAGACCTCTCAATCTTGACAAATATAATTCTACTACATGTACTCATATACTCTTCTTACACACTATATCGAATTACAAATTATCTTTAGAATAAAACCAGATTACATATCTTAACAATTCAAAGAATTCACAGTTATTATTATATATGATAATATATACATTACGATAAGGAAGAGTTCGTATTTTTACCTTAACGATATGGATTCTATATACGAGCTTTATAACTTTTCAATTGTCTACAGAAAGCACTGAGAACAACTAAGAACAACTTACCCTACATATTATGCAGTGGTAACTATTTACGGATTCGTAATGGACTTGGTCTCCTACATTTTCACTAAATATTCCTAAACTCACAAAACACAATATTTCTGAATGATGACATGTACTGATTAAAATATCTAGCAACTTTGTAGATATACAGAAGTCACATACATTATAAATATATAGATTCAAACTGGAAAAATAGCATTACTCAATCCTCGAAAGAATTCCATAATATTAACCTTATAGTAATTTATTATGCTGTATTGTATATATAATGAATTAACTACAGTTACCAACAATAATATAAGAATAACTTACCAATGATCCCATCCCTCTTGAACAGATTGTTGTTATGAACCGCTCTCTTACCTGGCCTGAGATAAAGCTGACTCAATCTTTCCTTACATTATAAACTGTCTAAAAAGCATGCGTATTTCCTGCTCTGAATATTATCCAATAAAAACAACCAGTCAAGTTCAGTCCACAGGTCAGTCCAAGTTCAAAGGTCTAACTTCATATTTTAATCCATATATCTACCAAGCAAACCTACACACAAGTAAATTCTGTTCACATTATCCATTAACCCCATGGCATATAACCTGGCTGATAACACAGGTATGTTTATAATACCTTTATTAAAATACATTATAAATTGAGCAAATAAATATAACATTAGAACTAAATTACAATATTTCCTGAAACATATTATAATAATTTGAAATACAAATGTTACACTACTACAGCATCATTGACGAGACGAAGCAGTCACATTGTGTCGTTTATTCTTCATTATTCGACAATCATTAAGTATACAAAGCTAGATTTCATCATTTTACTGGATAATGGTATTCATTTGAGTATCTACAGTTCACTTTGACGATAGCTAGATCAGTGACGATGATTTAATATGAGGTAACCAACGAAAAAGTTACATCTTACTCTGTATGATAAGTAATATGCATCGTGTAGTAGACCAACGTTTAACCACTTAGACACACAATAGTCAGGTACACAGGGACGTTGTCAATATAAATATACATCTAATATCCCTGCACAACAATTAATACAATGGGAGCAAGTGCTATTTTAAAGGTGATATGGATAAATTGGTTTGTCAAGTGATACGATAATACATTGTGAAGTAAACGGCTCTCAGTTTTTTACGATGATGTGATATACACAATATATATCACATTTGCAACCACAAGCATTAAAAAGAACAGTGCCAAAAACAATCTGTCGACGAGTACACCGAATTCCTTTTTCGTTACCACAGGGACATCACTCTCTATCTCCGTTTTCTTTAAAGTATCGGTATCGCTAACAACATTTAAAACCTCGTCAGTTTTGTTAGGCGTAGGATTACTTTCAAATCTTTCCGCAGGCTTTGTTTTCTCATATGCTACACTGCTACAGATACAGGCAATCTTCGCAAGCCAAAGTGGAATCAGCTCGTCTCTTTCCGCCATATGGAATCTCAGTCCAACTAGAGTCGTGAAGAGAATAAGAGCACTATATCCCAGAGTAAAAATGAGATAAAAAGTGAAGATTGACACTGGATTGGTCACAGGGAGCTTTTCTGATATCAGTGTCATGTAGACGGAAAACGAGAGAAACATTGTGACAGAGAAAGACACTCTCTCTCCAGACTGTGGAGGAAGAATGTATACAGCTAGGTTGAGGAAACATAGCAAGACAATTGGTGTCAATAGATTAACAATGATATATTCAGGTTTTCGTTGAAAGATCACTCCAAAAGTAGCGACACTTTTATAAACTGAAGTGCTATTATATGCGTAGAATCCAATCACATCCCATTGTGATATATCGTCCAAAGTAGAAATGTTATTGGAACTAACTGAAGTTATCACAAGCTCACTGGAAAAATATTCAGCAGAAGAAAGTTTGATGGAGCAGTTATGTCTATCAAACGGATATAAACTCATATCGGGTTGGCAAGTCGTACTCATCAAGACAGTCACGGCGAAACGTTGCCATCCTCTATTACTGCCGCGGATACTACCTTCCATAAACAAGTCCCGTATTTTATTATTTCCGGTTGGGTTGTTCAATACCAGCACTGGATTCCACACCTTGGCACAGCTGAATGTTGAATAAAACATTTTGTGATCATTGAAATTCCACTGTAAAATGTCATTAATCCACGTGATCTCGAATGTTGATATTGTGACTAACTCTCCAGATACCTCGTGAAAATCATTTATGGAATGCAGTTTCCACTTGACATAGATATGAATTGGTTCATTTTGATCTTTCTTGGGACGCAGATGTTTAGTGTAATTCTCAAGAAGACGAATGTGGAATTTGTCAGCCATTTCATAAGTGACGTTCCAGGATTCGACATTATTACAAAACAAATAAAGAAATGCGAATAAGATTAGATACATATCTCAGTCCTTAGTTATTCACTCTCGGATGCTTTTCAGTAGCACTGTAATGTCTCCAAGTCCTCTTTGTGAATTTATTGGGTTCTCTATAAGTTAAACATATTGCTGGTTTAATGTTATATGACGTCACGACCTGTATGTTAGCCATTAGTAAAGTATCCCTGTATCAAATGTTAATTTAACAATAACATGAATACTGTCTAAAATCATGAAATGAATAAAACGTAGCGTTTATATTGATATATAACCAACTGCAAATATACATCTATTTACATATCATTCTACGCTGATACTCCACTAATGGAAAGAAAAATCCATTTGAATCGTTCCAGGAACGTGTGCCATTCATATGCACATTAAAGCCTTATGCTAGATTATGTATATCAAAACATCAAAGTGAGCCCGGCAATATCGAACATTACTCTTTGTTTTACACATACAGAGTGTCATATTGGGCGATCAATCCGCTTTGTCCCGTTAAATTACCGTAACGATTGTGTAGCCACTTACCATTAATCAGTTGATACTATATTCTAGTCATGAAAACCCGGGTTCAACCATACATTGTTGGAAGAGTTATTTGTTTATCTCTGTGTGTTTCAGGGATGGACGTCCCCTCCCAAGAGCTGTAGTTCATATCAGAACGGATGTCAAGGAGACGCAAACAGCGGAAAGAGGCAACTACTGGTTTTTTTTTTTGTTTTTTTTTTTGTTATTTCATCTATGACCTTAAGCAAAAGCAAAAATTCATCTTCTGTTTCGAAGTGTAGCGATTATGATGCAGAATCGTACTAATTCCAGGCTGTTTTAACACTGATGCGACCCGCTAAGATTATACCTGCATGGCCAATTCCTTCTGATTCTCACTCGTGTTGTGTCACACTACACACAGCTAAGGTTTACACGCATGACTACAGTAACAAACGCTACACTTCAAAACAAGAAAATGTCATGAATGTCTTGCTTTTATTGATGGCAACCGAGATTCTCCTGGTAATGGTATTAAAAAGGTATGATGACTCCATGGTTACTATGATGATATCCTAACATTTGCTGTTGTTGTTGTGTCCATAGTTCCCGTTTTTGTATTGGTCATTGATTTCTTCTAGAGGTCTTGACAAAATACCATGTAAGCATGAGATCAATGAACACCCCAGATGAAGTTTGAAGTTGATTATCACGCTCTTTAAAAAGTAAAAGAAAACTATTAGATGTTTGTCAATCATCGGACTATTGCCAAAAACATTATTACAGTGTCGAACTTATTGAAACAATAATAAATGAAGGTAAATGAAGTTCTTGTTTCCCGATTCATGCAGCGATGTATTTCCTGCGATTTGATATTAATCACCGCTTTGTTGACCATTCCCTTGTTGGATATTATATTGTTATTATAATATATTTTTTTCTTCAATTCCTTTTGTTCACGCCCTAAATGCAAATGGTAACTGTTAATATAGAGAGTATAATGCGAACTTACTTCCTCAAACTGGTGCCTAGAACTTGAATGTAAGTGAAGAGATGTAGAGTTTGTTCGAGCGTCGGCATTATCTGTGGATTAAGATACGTATAAATGTTATACCAAATAGACCATAATTCTCTATATATTTAATATAAGAAATTCTCATCCTTGAACATAACATTCAAATTACTTATGGATGGTGTTGTTGGTTTAGAACAAACTCGCGTGATCTATATTAATGTAAAATTACCCTACATAAAAAATAACGGAATTGATTCAATCATGGGCTTATTGCAGCTCCCTTTTTAATTTAAGTATCTTAGTTTGCCTACATTTATTTCCTAGATTTCCGTAATGCATTTCATTGCTTTTGTTCCTAGTATCAATGACCTTGAAGGATGAAACAGCTGTTAGATACAGTTTTGTATGCATCCCACAGTATGAATGTATCTCTATCCAAGATCACAATTGATAATAATATTCACTGGTGTGTCTTTGTTAATCCTGTCTTCTCAACATTCTTTAACGTATTTTGTCTTTGAGATTGTTATATAACATACATAATAAATTATTTCATTCTATCCAAGTCATCTTCCTTATCATTTTCATTTTTCCACCACATTTAATAATATCATCGAAATAAGCACGAGCCTCATCTAGGGCAATATGTAAACGATATATGATGGTCGAGTAGCACAGACTTAACACATCACTTGTCATTATTCACGCAAAAATACATTAGTGACTTTGCTTAACACATGTTACATTATATGGGTATTATGAAAACTACATGTACAAACTACAAATAAACTTGTTGAGATTTTACATATTCTCGCGGCGTCCCATTTATGAGCATTATTAGTGCCATGTTTCCTACGTTCATGGGGTCTCCATATTTTATCCAGTCTCGACTCTTACATACTTTTATTGGTTGTCACCTCATTGTACTATTCTAGATTGCTTTCCAAGCTTGTTTGATTATACTCCTTTCTATCCCAGTGATGTTCGTTTAGAACGTCCCTCTCAACAAGAATTCAGCCTCAACCGTTTATGTCTACTGCACAAGCTTATATTCCTACTCGAGCTTGACATTGCTTTATACGGAATACTATAGTTATACCTGCCCCAGTGTTGTCTCCAGAGATATATTAAATACGCAATTGCCAATCCTACCGAAGTATTTACTCGGATGTATAATATTCAAATACAGCATGTTACCAGATGTCATGTAACATAATCGACCAAACATGAAACATTTTCTTTTTTTATCGATTATCACAGAAAACTTTTGTAGATTTCTAGCATAAGGTGTGATGTCATCTAGTCATTAGGGTAGTTCCTAATCTAGGCGATAAGCTCTGTCGACTGACTTTTAGTCCCTGAAGTCAGCCGCTATCCCTTATGCCACAGGTGCAATCTTGGGGATTGGTGCACATACATTTTGTACATCATGTTCCTTTAAAACATTTCAATGTATTGTATCGTGTATCAAAACACATATTTTCTTCAGTCCGAATTACCACTGTTGTAATAGGTGTTGTCACACACGACGATAACCCAGTCGATTGTTAATAATTTATTAAGTAGGAAAATACCCTGTAAGAGACAAATACAAATATACAATAAAAGCTCTCACAGTCAAGGAAAAGACCTCTCAATCTTGACAAATATAATTCTACTACATGTACTCATATACTCTTCTTACACACTATATCGAATTACAAATTATCTTTAGAATAAAACCAGATTACATATCTTAACAATTCAAAAAATTCACAGTTATTATTATATGATAATATATACATTACGATAAGGAAGAGTTCGTATTTTTACCTTAACGATATGGATTCTATATACGAGCTTGATAACTTTTCAATTGTCTACAGAAAACACTGAGAACAACTAAGAACAACTTACCCTACATATTATGCAGTGGTATCTATTTACGGATTCGTAATGGACTTGGTCTCCTACATTTTCACTAAATATTCCTAAACTCACAAAACACAATATTTCTGAATGATGACATGTACTGATTAAAATATCTAGGATTTTTGTAGATATACAGAAGTCATATACATTATAAATATATAGATTCAAACTGGAAAAATAGCATTACTCAATCCTCGAAAGAATTCCATAATATTAACCTTATAGTAATTTTTATGCTGTATAGTATATATAATAAATTACCTACAGTTACCAACAATAATATAAGAATAACTTACCAATGATCCCATCCCTCTTGAACAGATTGTTGTTATGAACCGCTCTCTTACCTGGCCTGAGATAAAACTGACTCAATCTTTCCTTACATTATAAACTGTCTAAAAAGCATGCGTATTTCCTGCTCTGAATATTATCCAATAAAAACAACCGGTCAAGTTCAGTCCACAGGTCAGTCTAAGTTCAAAGGTCTAGGTTTATATTTTAATCCATATATCTACCAAGCAAAACTACACACAAGTAAATTCTGTTCACACTGTCCACTAACCCCATGACATATAACCTGGCTGATAACACAGGTATGTTTATAATACCTTTATTAAAATACATTATAAATTGAGCAAATAAATATAACATTAGAACTAAATTACAACATTTCCTGAAACATATTATAATAATTTGAAATACAAATTTTACACTACTACAGCATCATTGACGAGACGAAGCAGTCGTTTATTCTTCATTATTCGACAATCATTAAGTATGCAAAGCTAGATTTCATCATTTTACTGGTAATGGTATTCATTTGAGTATCTACAGTTCACTTTGACGATAGCTAGATCAGTGACGATGATTTAATATGAGGATAACCAACGAAAAAGTTACATCTTACTCTGTATGATAAGTAATATGCATCGTGTAGTAGACCAACGTTTAATCACTTAAACACACAATAGTCAGGTCCACAGGGACGTTGTCAATATAAATATACATCTAATATCCCTGCACAACAATTACTACAATGGGAGCAAGTGCTATTTTAAAGGTGATATGGATAAATTGGTTTGTCAAGTGATACGATAATACATTGTGAAGTAAACGGCTCTCAGTTTTTTACGATGATGTGATATACACAATATATATCACATTTGCAACCACAAGCATTAAAAAGAACAGTGCAAAGAAAAATCTGTCGACGAGTACACCGAATTCCTTTTTCGTTACCACAGGGACATCACTCTCTATCTCCGTTTTCTTTAAAGTATCGGTATCGCTAACAACATTTAAAACCTCGTCAGTTTTGTTAGGCGTAGGATTACTTTCAAATCTTTCCGCAGGCTTTGTTTTCTTATATGCTACACTGCTACAGATACAGGCAATCTTCGCAAGCCAAAGTGGAATCAGCTCGTCTCCTTCCGCCATATGGAATCTCAGTCCAACTAGAGTCGTGAAGAGAATAAGAGCACTATATCCCAGAGTAAAAATAAGATAAAAAGTAAAGATTGACACTGGATTGGTCACAGGGAGCTTTTCTGATATCAGTGTCATGTAGACGGAAAACGAGAGAAACATTGTGACAGAGAAAGACACTCTCTCTCCAGACTGTGGAGGAAGAATGTATACAGCTAGGTTGAGGAAACATAGCAGAACAATCGGTGTCAATAGATTCACAATGATATATTCAGGTTTTCGTTGAAAGATGACTCCAAAAGTAGCGACACTTTTATATACTGAAGTGTTATTATATGCGTAGAATCCAATCACATCCCATTGGGATATATCGTCCAAAGAAGAAATGTTATTGGAACTCATTGGAATTAGCACAAGCTCACTGGAAAAATATTCAGCAGAAGAAAGTTTGATGGAGCAGTTATGTCTATCAAACGGATATAAAGTCATATCGGGTTGGCAAGTCGTACTCGTCAAGACAGTCACGGGAGAAATACTGCAATCCTCTATTACTGCCCCGAATACTACCTTCCATAAACAATTCCCGTATTTTATTATTTCCGGTTGGGTTATTCAATACAAGCACTGGATTCCACACCTTGGCACAGCTGAATGTTGAATAACGCATTTTGTGATCATTGAAATCCCACCGTAAAATTTCATTAATCCACGTGATGCTGAATGTTGATATTGTGACTAAATCTCCCGATACCTCGTGGAAATCATTTATGGAATGCAGTTCCCAATAGACATAGATGCTTACTAGTTCATTCTGATCTTTCAAGGGACGCAGATGTTTAGTGTAATTCTCAAGAAGACGATTGTGAAATTTGTCAGCCATTTCATAAGTGACGTTCCAGGATTCGACATTATTACAAAACACATAAAGAAACATGAATAAGATTAGATACATATCTCAGTCCTTCGTTATTCACTCTCGGATGCTTTTCAGTAGCACTGTAATGTGTTCAACAGTCCTTTTTATGTGAAATTATTGAGTTCTCTATAAGTCAAACATATGGCTGTGTAAACGTTTTATGATGTCTAAGCATTTCGCAGGTTTATGTAGGTAATGATACGCATGCTTCCCTGCGTCACGACCTTTATGTTAGCTATTAGTAAATTATCCCTGTATCAAATGTTAATTGAACAATAACATGAAAATCCTTAAATCAATACATTGTAGTGTTTTATTGATATATAACTAAGAGCAAATATACATCTATTTACATATCATTCTATGCTGATACTCCACTAATGGGAAAAAAGTCATTTGAATCGTTCCAGGAACGTGTGCTATTCATATGCACATTATAGTCTTATGCTAGATTATGTATATCAATGTGACCCCGGCAATATCGAGCAAAACTCCATGTTTTACACATACAGGGTGTCATATTGGACAATCAATACGCTTTGTCCCGTTAAATTGCCATAACGATAAAAAAAATTGTGTAGCCTCTTATTATCAACCAGTTGATACTATATCCTAGTCCTGAAAACCCGGATACCCTCATACATTATTGTAAGATTTGTGTGTTAATATATTTGTGTGTATGGGATGGACGTCCCCTCCAAGAGCTCTAGTTCATATCAGAACGGATGTCAGGAAAACGAAAACATCGGAAAGAGACAACTGCTGGTTGGTTGTTATTTGGTAAATGATCCTTACGGTTATGGTGCAGAAGCGTACTCATTATAGGCTGTTTTAACACTGATGCAACCCGCTAAGATGATACCTGCATGGCCAATTCCTTGCTTCTTACTCGTGTTTACACGCCTAACTTCAGTAACAAATAATGCGATTCAAAACAAGCTAATGTCAGGAATACCCTGCTTTTATTGATGTATACAGAGTTTTTCCTGACGATGGTATTAAAATAGTTATTGATGACTCAACAATTACTATCATGATGTCATATAACTTGCTGTTGTTGATGTGTCCATAGTTAATTTGGTTTTAAGGCTATTTCCTTTTTTTGAATCGTTATTGATTTCTTCTAGAGGTCTTGACAAAATACAATGCAAACATGAGATCAATTAACACCCCAGATGAAGTTTGAAGTTGATTATCGCGCGCTACAAAAAAGTAAAACCTTTTCAAACATAACAAATTATTGATAATCTGAATATATAACTTCTTATTTTTGGTTCAGAATTTATATTAAAAAATCTTTTAAAAATATATATATTAAGGGGGTATTTCTGATATCTTACAATATAACATATTACAAAACAGTTTTTTTAGGTAAAAACAAGACATTTCTTCCTTTTAAAAAGCGAAATTTCTCAGGGACACATCACATTCGTAAGTTAATGATGCCTTGTAATAATCTAAACAGTCACTAATTGTATATTGTTGATGTCTCCTAACTGCACCTCGTTCATGTACCTCCATTCCTTGTTATTGGTGTCCCCTCGATTCCTGTTATTGATGTCCCCTTAGTTCCTGTTATTGATGTCCCCTCAGTTCCTGTTATTGATGTCCCCTCAGTTCCTGTTATTGATGTCCCCTCAGTTTCTGTTATTGATGTCCCCTCAGTTCCTGTTATTGATGTCCCCTCAGTTCCTGTTATTGATGTCCCCTCAGTTCCTGTTATTGATGTCCCCTCAGTTCCTGTTATTAATGTCCCCTTAGTTCCTGTTATTGATGTCCCCTCAGTTCCTGTTATTGATGTCCCCTCAGTTCCTGTTATTGATGTCCCCTCAGTTCCTGTTATTGATGTCCCCTCGGTTCATATTATTGATGTCCCCTCAGTTCCTGTTATTGATGTCCCCTCAGTTCCTGTTATTGATGTCCCTTTAGTTCCTGTTATTGATGTCCCCTCAGTTCCTGTTATTGATGTCCCTTTAGTTCATATTATTGATGTCCCCTCAGTTCCTGTTATTGATGTCCCCTCAGTTCCTGTTATTGATGTCCCCTCAGTTCCTGTTATTGATGTCCCCTCTGTTCCTGTTATTGATGTCCCCTCAGTTCCCGTTATTTATGTCCCCTCAGTTCCTGTTATTGATGTCCCCTCAGTTCCTGTTATTGATGTCCCCTCAGTTCATGTTATTGATGTCCCCTCTGTTCCTGTTATTGATGTCCCCTCAGTTCCCGTTATTGATGTCCCCTCAGTTCCTGTTATTGATGTCCCCTCAGTTCCTGTTATTGATGTCCCCTCAGTTCCTGTTATTGATGTCCCCTCAGTTCCTGTTATTGATGTCCCCTCAGTTCCTGTTATTGATGTCCCCTCTGTTTCTGTTATTGATGTCCCCTCAGTTCCTGTTATTGATGTCTTCTCAGTTCCTGTTATTGATGTCCCCTCAGTTCCTGTTATTGATGTCCCCTCAGTTCCTGTTATTGATGTCCTCTCAGTTCCTGTAATTGATGTCCCCTCAGTTCCTGTTATTGATGTCCTCTCAGTTCCTGTTATTGATGTCCCCTCAGTTATTGATGTCCCCTCAGTTCCTGTTATTGATGTCCCCTCAGTTCCTGTTATTGATGTCCCCTCAGTTTCTGTTATTGATGTCCCCTCAGTTTCTGTTATTGATGTCCTCTCTGTTCCTGTTATTGATGTCCCCTCTGTTCCTGTTATTGATGTCCCCTCAGTTCATATTATTGATGTCCCCTCAGTTCCTGTTATTGATGTCCCCTCAGTTCCTGTTATTGATGTCCCCTCAGTTCCTGTTATTGATGTCCCTTTAGTTCCTGTTATTGATGTCCCCTCAGTTCCTGTTATTGATGTCCCCTCAGTTCCTGTTATTGATGTCCCCTCAGTTTCTGTTATTGATGTCCCCTCAGTTCCTGTTATTGATGTCCCCTCAGTTCCTGTTATTGATGTCCCCTCAGTTCCTGTTATTGATGTCCCCTCAGTTCCTGTTATTGATGTCCTCTCAGTTCCTGTTATTGATGTCCCCTCAGTTCCTGTTATTGATGTCCTCTCTGTTCCTGTTATTGATGTCCCCTCAGTTCCTGTTATTGATGTCCCCTCAGTTCCTGTTATTGATGTCCCCTCAGTTCCTGTTATTGATGTCCTCTCAGTTCCTGTTATTGATGTCCCCTCAGTTCCTGTTATTGATGTCCCGTCAGTTCCTGTTATTGATGTCCTCTGAGTTCCTGTTATTGATGTCCCCTCAGTTCCTGTTATTGATGTCCCCTCAGTTCCTGTTATTGATGTCCCCTCTGTTTCTGTTATTGATGTCCTCTGTGTTCCTGTTATTTATGTCCTCTGAGTTCCTGTTATTGATGTCCCCTCAGTTCCTGTTATTGATGTCCCCTCAGTTCCTGTTATTGATGTCCCCTCAGTTCCTGTTATTGATGTCCTCTCAGTTCCTGTTATTGATGTCCCCTCAGTTCCTGTTATTGATGTCCCATCAGTTCCTGTTATTGATGTCCTCTGTGTTCCTGTTATTTATGTCCTCTGAGTTCCTGTTATTGATGTCCCATCAGTTCCTGTTATTGATGTCCTCTGTGTTCCTGTTATTTATGTCCTCTTAGTTCCTGTTTTTGATGTCCCCTCAGTTCCTGTTATTGATGTCCCCTCTGTTCCTGGTATTGATGTCCCCTCAGTTCCTGTTATTGATGTCCCCTCAGTTTCTGTTATTGATGTCCCCTCAGTTTCTGTTATTGATGTCCTCTCTGTTCCTGTTATTGATGTCCCCTCAGTTCCTGTTATTGATGTCCCCTCAGTTCATATTATTGATGTCCCCTCAGTTCATGTTATTGATGTCCCCTCTGTTTCTGTTATTGATGTCCCCTCAGTTCCTGTTATTGATGTCCCCTCAGTTCCTGTTATTGATGTCCCCTCAGTTCCTGTTATTGATGTCCCCTCAGTTCCTGTTATTGATGTCCTCTCAGTTCCTGTTATTGATGTCCCCTCAGTTCCTGTTATTGATGTCCCATCAGTTTCTGTTATTGATGTCCTCTGTGTTCCTGTTATTTATGTCCTCTGAGTTCCTGTTATTGATGTCCCATCAGTTCCTGTTATTGATGTCCCCTCAGTTCCTGTTATTTATGTCCTCTTAGTTCCTGTTTTTGATGTCCCCTCAGTTCCTGTTATTGATGTCCCCTCTGTTCCTGGTATTGATGTCCCCTCAGTTCCTGTTATTGATGTCCCCTCAGTTTCTGTTATTGATGTCCCCTCAGTTTCTGTTATTGATGTCCTCTCTATTCCTGTTATTGATGTCCCCTCTGTTCCTGTTATTGATGTCCCCTCAGTTCATATTATTGATGTCCCCTCAGTTCCTGTTATTGATGTCCCCTCAGTTCCTGTTATTGATGTCCCTTTAGTTCCTGTTATTGATGTCCCCTCAGTTCCTGTTATTGATGTCCCCTCAGTTCCTGTTATTGATGTCCCCTCAGTTTCTGTTATTGATGTCCCCTCAGTTCCTGTTATTGATGTCCCCTCAGTTCCTGTTATTGATGTCCCCTCAGTTCCTGTTATTGATGTCCCCTCAGTTCCTGTTATTGATGTCCTCTCAGTTCCTGTTATTGATGTCCCCTCAGTTCCTGTTATTGATGTCCTCTCTGTTCCTGTTATTGATGTCCCCTCAGTTCCTGTTATTGATGTCCCCTCAGTTCCTGTTATTGATGTCCCCTCAGTTCCTGTTATTGATGTCCTCTCAGTTCCTGTTATTGATGTCCCCTCAGTTCCTGTTATTGATGTCCCCTCAGTTCCTGTTATTGATGTCCTCTCAGTTCCTGTTATTGATGTCCCCTCAGTTCCTGTTATTGATGTCCCCTCAGTTCCTGTTATTGATGTCCCCTCTGTTTCTGTTATTGATGTCCTCTGTGTTCCTGTTATTTATGTCCTCTGAGTTCCTGTTATTGATGTCCCCTCAGTTCCTGTTATTGATGTCCCCTCAGTTCCTGTTATTGATGTCCCCTCAGTTCCTGTTATTGATGTCCTCTCAGTTCCTGTTATTGATGTCCCCTCAGTTCCTGTTATTGATGTCCCATCAGTTCCTGTTATTGATGTCCTCTGTGTTCCTGTTATTTATGTCCTCTTAGTTCCTGTTTTTGATGTCCCCTCAGTTCCTGTTATTGATGTCCCCTCTGTTCCTGGTATTGATGTCCCCTCAGTTCCTGTTATTGATGTCCCCTCAGTTTCTGTTATTGATGTCCCCTCAGTTTCTGTTATTGATGTCCTCTCTGTTCCTGTTATTGATGTCCCCTCAGTTCCTGTTAGTGATGTCCCCTCAGTTCATATTATTGATGTCCCCTCAGTTCATGTTATTGATGTCCCCTCTGTTCCTGTTATTGATGTCCCCTCAGTTCCTGTTATTGATGTCCCCTCAGTTCCTGTTATTGATGTCCCCTCAGTTCCTGTTATTGATGTCCCCTCAGTTCCTGTTATTGATGTCCCCTCAGTTCCTGTTATTGATGTCCTCTCAGTTCCTGTTATTGATGTCCCCTCAGTTCCTGTTATTGATGTCCTCTCAGTTCCTGTTATTGATGTCCCCTCAGTTCCTGTTATTGATGTCCCATCAGTTCCTGTTATTGATGTCCTCTGTGTTCCTGTTATTTATGTCCTCTTAGTTCCTGTTTTTGATGTCCCCTCAGTTCCTGTTATTGATGTCCCCTCTGTTCCTGGTATTGATGTCCCCTCAGTTCCTGTTATTGATGTCCCCTCAGTTTCTGTTATTGATGTCCCCTCAGTTTCTGTTATTGATGTCCTCTCTGTTCCTGTTATTGATGTCCCCTCAGTTCCTGTTAGTGATGTCCCCTCAGTTCATATTATTGATGTCCCCTCAGTTCATGTTATTGATGTCCCCTCTGTTCCTGTTATTGATGTCCCCTCAGTTCCTGTTATTGATGTCCCCTCAGTTCCTGTTATTGATGTCCCCTCAGTTCCTGTTATTGATGTCCCCTCAGTTCCTGTTATTGATGTCCCCTCAGTTCCTGTTATTGATGTCCTCTCAGTTCCTGTTATTGATGTCCCGTCAGTTCCTGTTATTGATGTCCCTCTGAGTTCCTGTTATTGATGTCCCCTCAGTTCCTGTTATTGATGTCCCCTCAGTTCCTGTTATTGATGTCCCCTTAGTTCCTGTTATTGATGCCCCCTCAGTTCCTGTTATTGATGTCCTCTCGGTTAATCATGTTGATGATAATGCCACAGTTAATGTTTCATTATTATTTCTCCGTTCATGGTGTTTACGTCTGTTAGTGCTCATGGTTCGCGTACCTTCAGTTCGTATTATTAATGCCCCATCAGTTCCTTTACAAAACCCTAATTTTCCACTGATGTCTCTTTCCTGTTTTATCTCTTTTCCATTCTTATTTGAAGAATATGCTATTTCTGTATTGTCTCGCCTTTTGTTTTACATTGATGTTTCCCTGGGAAACAGTCATTTTCATCGTAAATCGATAACCATACATACATATACTAAAACTGGGTATTGATTTGATACTTTAACACGTTTATTTACACTGTGCTGCTTAGAAATATTTCGTATATAATAGCATTAACCTTCTGGAAGAACATCCATCATGCCTCTCTGACAAATTGATAAAGAGGTGGTCATGAATACTCCCATTGTTAGTAGTCTTCCTTTTATCAATTAACAACGTGATAGCCTGAATCCCTATGTCATGTTTACACAATAATCGTACACATACTTTTATCTTGATTGATCTATTCAGTGGCAGGTCTTTCAGAAAATGTATGTATTTGTTTAGTAATACAAACCACTTTTTATGTCTATAACGAAATCTACCAAATACTGGATTTGATCAATTCTAAAGGAATCAATGTTAATGTATTTAAAACAGCGTTGAGGTTGAAAACACATGACGATCATTCTGCGTTATTTGTCTTGTTCAAATGTCATTGGCTGATTGTGTGTAGACTTCGGGTACCTGCATCATTGGTGTCGCTAACACTACGAGACTTTGGGAGATAACACCATGTATCTGTGTAACAGTCTAGTTCTTTATGCATGTTTTATATGTTATGCCCAATGTGAGGAAAAAATATTCTCGTCAAATATTTCCTATGAATCTGTTATCGAACTACAAGATTTGTTACTCAAAAATTACAGCAAAGATTTCCGACCCATACAAAAGCAAGCGGAGGCGATTGTGATCCAGGTAAACTGGGAGCTACGCTCCATCAACGGCTTCAACGAAGTGGCAGGAGAACTAGTGACTAGTTCTAGATTCATAAATGTATGGAAGAATGAAATGATGCAATGGAATACGTCAGTGTACCATGCATCTTATATAATTCTGAACAGTGAAAAAGTATGGAATCCGGTTCTGGCTTTAGATAACCCCACTGGAGAAGATGATATTAAGAGCGAATATAAGGAAGGAACTATTCGCTGTAATGCGGATGGTTATCATTTCCTTACTGTTGCTGTACAAACAAGAACGAGTTGTGAACCTAACATGCGATTATATCCATTTGATCATCATAACTGTACTCTCAAAATATACTCACCTGAATTCTTCATAGGAGAAATGAAGCTGATTCCCTCAGTTTATACCAAAGTGGAATCCTTACAGCAAGACTCGCAATGGGAGGCTACAGACATATATGCCTACAATGATGACACTGTGATGTACAGCCGGCCTGCCTTTGGAATTTCTTTCAAAAGAAAACCTGAATTCATCATCATTAATCTGCTGACACCGATTGTCCTGCTATGTTTCCTCAACCTAGCTGTATACATTCTCCCTCCACAGTCCGGAGAGAGAGTGTCGTTCTCTGTCACCATGTTTCTCTCGTTTTCGGTCTACATGACACTTATATCGGAGAAGATGCCTGTAACCAACCCGGTGTCAATCTTCACTCAGTATCTCGTATGTAATGTAGGATATAGTGCCTTTATTCTCTTCACGACTGTAGTTGGACTGAGATTTCATTTAGTACAAGAGGACGAAGAAATGATGCCTGGTTGTGTCTCAAAATTTGTGCGATTTTTATCCTGTGCTTGTTCTGCTACTGTGAAATCGCAGTATGATATAAACAAAGATTTCCCGATTGCATCCAATGGCACAATGACAGATGTTGTAAGTAGAAATGATGTCATGCCTCCCGTAGTATCCATGACCAACGGTCACTCTAAAAAAGACCAAGCTGTTAGGAACATGCTGAAAAAAGACTTCGGCAAACTTATAGACAGAATTTGCTTGGTAGTCTTATCTTCAACGCTTGTAATAGGCAATATTACCTTTGTGATGTACTTTGCTTTGTCGTAATTCTTGTTAGAGATTTATCGTATGTTTTGATTTAATAGTTATTTTAATAAAACTTATGTTTGTGTTATATGATTAAGCCTTATCAGATCAAAAACAATCGTCACGCTAACCTAATGCTGTTAGACATCACAATTTTAGTTTTTGAACTATTATGACCTCTGCGAATAACAACAAACTGAAATCCGACAGGCTGCACGACAGGCACCTGTTTCTCTAGAGTTTACATATTTACGATAACTAAAATGTTCACAAACACGCGACAAACCTACAGAACATTTGTATGTCATATCAGGTTAACCCTTATTCTTCTTCGTGCTTCACTTCATTTGTACGAGGTTCACTAAAATACATTTGTCCAAACAAGTGACATAATAGACAGTCAATCCCTAAATGATGTACAGCTTTCCACATTTTCGCTTATTTATTGATATTGCATAATGCAATTAATTTGTTAAGCCTTATAGAAAGGATCATGTGGAGTTCAGTCATTGGAAACGTCCTTTATGACGTCATATTCTTTTTGGTATTTGCAGTTATTTTGATATATCTACAAAATATCCAAAGCACAACTACATATTTAAAACAGACTTTCAATATCGATGAATATGCTGAAATGTGCACTTCTGGGATCCCTAACCGTTTTTGCTCTTGTAGTGGTCAATCACTCACCTAGTCCTTGATTATTCAATTGTGTAATGTATTATTATTTATTTAATCATCATTTATTAACTTTTCTATTCCTTGTTGAAACATGTCGCTTCTGCCAATGAACATACATTGATTAATACATGCCTATCATATGTATCTCTCATTTTATATCAACGCATTTTGGCACAAATGACGCAAAATGTGTTCCGAACCTGATGTCCCAATCAGCCATACAAAATAGAATTATAACACTGATTTAACAGTGTGACCATTATAGCTATAGCTAATGATAACTCATCTCTTATTTCATTAGAAGTTAGCTCATACATTACTCAATAAGAGTGAAGAAGTGTGGAAGGACGGCAACATACTAAAAAACAAAATAACAGCAAATAACATCTTAGCTATCTCCTTAAATGTATAATCTATTTCCGATAGTTTCAGAGGACGCACTTTATTCGCCCTGTCTAATTTCAAGCTACTTCTTCTTTGATTTACGTTGAAGAGACCCCGCATTATCAGCGTAATAAAACTACCGATTAAGTACAGGGGACAGTAACGGAACTAATGCTATTTAAGGAGAGAATGTATTTAAAGCAACTTTCAATTGTGAATTCCGCTACAATACAAAAGTCAATATTCAATTCCAGAAATACAATTGGAATAATAAAGGCAACATTGGCCAGAAACATTACACTTATTTGTATCAACGCGCGCTATATAACGATCGATAGTGACGGCTACAGTGATCCAGGAGGATCGTTGTGAAAATAAGGTTGTGACGGCTATATATGCAGTGCGCGTGTTTGTTGTTCAGTGATATTATATGTCTGGTACAGACCAGAAATTTCCCGTCGAATGAACATGCCATAAGCGGCTATTGCACCTGTTTCGGATATGGCAAGGAACGCGAGAAACAGGTAAAATGAGCACACTTTCATCAGCTTAAAAAAAGCCACAAACGACAAATTTTTACCAACAGTTCCAGAGGACAAAGCGACCAGCAAGACAATGAAGATACGAAACACGGTCCCAGAAAATTATATATTTTTCTTATGGTTGGTATAGTTGACGTTTCATTTTGAAGACTAAAGTTCCAATGATTTCACTGAAAGTTGTAAAATTATATATTTAATGTAAATAAAGCATTGTTTAACTGCTATTTAAAAGCACGATTCGTTTGAATTTTTTGAAAACTCCTACAGCACATATTTGAAGAAAAGATATATATTTTGGGGTGTGATTATGATATTTGAGTGATTAATGTACCGATTTGTTTTATCTGATATTAGCTATTTTTGAGGATATTTTTGTACCCAGATTCCTTCATTATTATGCTGATTATGCGGTTGAAGTCATCTACCCTCCTATTATATCGCAACATCATGGATGATAAAACCTGACCATACTGTATCTTTGTGTTATGTTTTCTTTTTGACAATGCTATAATCCACAAAAGCCCAACGGCCCTTATCTGACAGTGGTGCAAGTAGCGCGACCACGTAGTTTTTCCCAGATGGTAAACATCTTAACGTAGAATGAAGCTAGATGAAGGAGTTTGTGAGTGAACGTCTAGTTATATTGGTGGTAAGTCCTAGAGTTTGAATTGATGAACAAATGTATATATAAATATTAATTGTCCAGCATACCGGCATACCACTACCAATTAATAGTAAGTTAGCAATATTAAGCAGGCGTGGGAGAGGCACACGATATACATCATTTATCCTAGCCCGAAAACATCATTAAGTCATTTCTGGGGGTCTGATGTTATGATGTTATATACGTAAATAAGGTTTTGAATACTTTATCCTTTAATCAATAAATTACAAAAACATGGGAAAGGAGTAATTAACAACATAAGAGTGAAAGATATGAGTACTTGGGTATTATACATTTATGCAAAATTGGATAAAGTAATAATTCCTGAAAGGGATATTCCATAAAATAAGGATTTCATATGATGCATTTTTTAACGAAATTCACAAACATGTGGTATTTGAGAAGTGAAGCTTCTTTATAGATCAATATAAATCCTATTGTTTTGGGTTTTTTTTTTTTAAATACAAGTACATATATATGTTTCGGTAGTATCTTGGTATACTTATATAGATATCCTTTTCTAATATACTCATCCCTTCTTTGATATAATACGAAGTCTTAATAAAAGAAAAGTTTCTTGTATTAGTCGGGTTGGTTTCTTTTTATTTAACTTCTTATTAACAGCCAGAGTCATTTAAGGACGTGCTATGTTTTGGAGGTGGAGGAAAGCCGGAATTCCCAGAGAAAAACCACTGGCCTACAGTCAGTACCTGGCAACTGCCCCACGTAGGTTTCGAACTCGCAACCCAGAGGTGGAGGGCTAGTGATAACGTGTCGGGACACCTTAACCACTGGGCAACCGCGGCCCAGTTTTAGTCGGAATCGGGTTCAACAACAACAAAGAATATCGTCATCATTACTGTTAGTTTGGCAATAGAGTATAAATTCACGAAGGTAATGGAAAGACACCATAACTTCTGTTGATCAATAAAGTAAAATATAGTCTTTGAGGGATGACACATAAGATAGAAGTATCTTTAACTACCCTCAAAAATTAAAAACTATTATTTCGATTATACATGTGTCTATGACCAAGAAACCATGCCTTACTTTTCGTTCATGTTTCACAAATGTTTAAGTGTGTTTGACATACGTTTTGTGCTGTTGCAAACTAGTATACTGAAATTCATTAGCAACACTGAAACAGTTGTGAAACATTATGCTTTTCTGGCAATGCATTTGACCTAAATGGTTCTAATTTTCCCAAAAGGCTGTACAACAAAAACAAACAATACTAGTTACACATCCTTTAACAATGATAGATTTCTCAACATTTTACTATTACAATATATGCTAGTTATGCCCTTAGAAAAAAACTTACACAAAAATGAATCAACTTATCTTTGAAGTTTGATATATCAGTTTGAATCGCGGTCGCGTTACAGCAACCTTCTGGGTGACGAGAAACCCTAGCCAGCGGATATGAAAATTGGTTTTGGTATCACAGCAGAATTTACCTAACTGATCAAATAACACAACTATAGTACCACGTGATAAATATGCAATGTTGTGATTGGTCTGCAGATATTCAAGGTATATTTTGTTGGTAATGCTTAACGCTTATTAAATGATGTTGGTAGTTGGATATTCCAGAAATTCTGAATTAAAATAACCTGGTTTGAAAAGACTGTTCAGCACTTCAAGTAGCTACATCGCCGTCAATGAGTTGCTGTGATCGTCTGAAAACAAGAATTCTGACATTGAATTTAAATTTAAAAATTTAGATATATAATTGATTACGTCCGGAAGAAAGTGTATCCCACTCTGCGTCTTTGTTTGGTTCGTAACTTTTCACAACATAATGAAAAAGCGTTCATCTTAGAAAGCTTAATTATTGATTTCATGCCTTGATATGTAAACATTTAGACATTTAAACGCTTACTAGACTATATTGCTTGGCAATTCAACGTAATTTAGTTGTCATATAAAAAGAGTAACTCCCGTTAAGGCGACATGAATATTTGTCAGGAAGATAACATTGATTAATACAATCTAATAAGCTTTAATCTTTATATTTACATGTTAAATTGTGTCTTTTTCAAAATAAATATGTGACTTTTTTACCCATTTTCCTTATATTATTTTGAAAGAACAGCATCTAAATTCATTTCTGTTATAAGTTTGTTAAAAAGATTGTATACGCGCAATACTTGGAGATTGTCAGCAAGTATCGACCATGCATGAGCACACGTTCATCTCGACCTGCTTTAGCTCCTTTTCTTTTCTCTTGGCTGCGCGAAAAGAATCGCTACACACCCGACTCTCTCCTATAAAACGCTCCTCTTCCTTATAATATGAGCCCAGGAAAGGCAACGATATTATATTTACATTCTTGTGAATTATGCTAAAGTGTTTATCCTTATACGACGAGGGATCATAGTCATAGTTTTTTACAAGACATTTCAAAAGACATTTGACAAAGTCACGGGAATATACAAGTTTACAAATATATAAGTTTGATAGATAAGAATGGAAACATGGTGTTTAGTTAAGCTTTCAATTTCACACTGGTCTAATAAAATTGTGTACTCCGAGCTTTCCGGCGGTATTGGTGAACCCTTCCATCATGGTTAGTCCAAATCTGATATTTATATATATATATATTACATATGTAATTTGTCAAATAGTAATAACAACCGTACAGACAAGCAAATTGCCGAATTTTCGAGGCAATTTGCCCCTTTATCAAGACACACGAAAATTACAAACGATCACATCTAGCCAGAGAATTCGACTTCTTCTTCTTATCAGTCCTCTCTTTTCAGTTGTACAGATAAAGGGAGATAACTCAAATAAGTTTTAAATGTCAAAAAGTATGATAGAGGTCGTAAAATTCGAATCCAGAAATAGTGATAACAAACTTCAGCTGTAAAAATCCAAGATGGCTGCCTGTAGGCATTTGGTTTTCCCAATCAATTTCAAATTTGAACAGCACAAAGTTCTGGAGACCAAGGGGGGCCTATCTACCCAGTTTGATAAATGTCTTCCCAGTGCTTCTCAAGACATAGCGATAACAATGGTCATTTACCGACGGAACCAGCGGTTGCAGGAGGATTCGAATAACCCATCGTCTGATGTTGGTGGACCATGAAGTCTATTTCAATGAAAGCTACACTATTTAACATTTCCGAACAATGTTTGTACATGTAGAATCAATATTTCAGTGTATTCATAACACTAGGTGTACGTCTGAACGTATAGGTAATTGACCATAAAATAGACAAACAAATAGCATGTCTTATACATGTATTGAATATTTAAATCTGGAATCAATTTAATCAATTGTGTTTAATGAAAAAATCATATAAAAACCTTGAATACAAAGAGTTGGAATCTATCACTTGAAATAAGAAAACAGTTTGTCTTAATTTGATTTAGATTAGTTCAAACACATTTGTATTGCTTCAAATATAAGCATGAGGATTGGGCACAAGTTATACAACTTATTAATGCCCTCTCCTCCAAATATGATCACAACAATGTGACACAAACAATGGACATTTACATTAATTTTACGATTGACAAATTAGAAAACGAAGACTAAATCAGGAAAGTGAAGGGAAGACAGATAATTATACAATAATTAATTTGTCTCACAAAAATATTTGATTTACACACAATAACATAATATCTGCCTGGAGCAAACCAACTACATATGCACGCTCCTTCACCTTATCATTGTCCTTTTATGCTCATTCCTTAATCGTTCTCCTTTTGATAATCAAGCTCCTGCTAGGTAATGTTTCATTGTGCTGGATAAAAAAATATTTACAGAACAAATCAAAATATTACTGGACATTTTATACATAAATATCAAATCATAACGTTCCAGAAAGGGTAGTGATGTAATGGGGTATAGGGAATTGATAGAAAAACAGGAATATAGGAGATGGAATACTAAGAGTATTTGTATGATATAAAGTGTTTAAAATAGTCTTATAGTATCACCTATTCTGCAGGGATATATTTAAAATCTGTTACTAGCATGAATGAATTCTTGGACACTTTCAAAAATAATTTTGTTACGTTCCGGTTTCAGATAGAAATGCCCATACAGAAGAGTATCCAGTAGTAATGGTTGATAATAATTCTACTTTATAAACATATCGTTCCTGATATTATTTTACATGGGACATTCTTATAAAAACTGATACGAGTTTTCACATGGATAACCACAGGCTATCCATGTAGTTGGATGTTGAATCAGTTAAATTTAAGATCATTATTTAATGAACTGCAATTATGTCTTAATTTAGTGAGAAGAATATTCAGATAACGAGTTCCACAATTAAAAACATAAAAAAGAGGGGGGGGGGTTCGTTTTCTGTATGTATATGTTTTTTAAAAGTATTCAGATATGGATGGTTTCTGTTACTTTCCGAGAAGTTGCTCCGAAGTCTAGTCGTAGCTGGTATACACGATAATTGAGTATTTGTTAAACTATAAAAGGAGATAATATAGTTGTTATTATTTCTCAATGAATATGGATTTCTTTCACCAACTAAGCCAGGTAATAAATTATAGAGGTATGGAGGAGTCATTTTATTATGCATTTTATAAAATAAACTAAGTGTTCTTCTTTCTCGCCTACTTTTTAAAGTTTCCCAACCAGTTTCATAATAAAGAGATTGTTTACTAGCATATCGAGACAGTCCTGTAACAATTCTAGCTGCTTCGAGTTGAATTTTTTTCTAACAGATCTATATGGTATTGAGTACGCCCACTCCAAAGTTCACAAGCATATTCCAAGGTTGGAAGTATGAAACATAAATATATTTTACTATGTATTTTCTGTTTACTAAGAATTTTAGCTTTCTCAATGCATTGACTTTTTTAACGCTGAATAATAGATGTTTTCTATATTCCATTGGGCATTTGAACTAAGCGTAACACCTAAGTGCCTATGGTTTTCTGAAAATTGAAGAATAGCTTCATTGAAATGTAACTCAAAGTTATAATCATGTGTTATGTTGGAGATAAATAATACTTTTGTTTTGTTAGGATTAAATGTGACGAACCATTGTTTTTACCAATCGTCTATACTTTTCAGATCATGATTTATTACACGTTTAATTCCAATACAAGAAGAAGAGGAATACGGTTCATTCCCACTCAGCCAACATGTTGTTTTTGCTAAATAAACATTACCTGAGTTTACCTGTGGAAAATGTAGGTATAGTCTGTTTCAGTATAGGTATACATGGGACTCAAATGTGACTAACAATAAAAGTGAAGAAAATGTTTAAGAATACCTTTAAAAATATACATTCATATGTACGTATTAATAACAGAATACATATAGTGATAATTTATTACATATAGTAATAATGATATTACACAACACTTTAAAAATGAAGTTATGGAAAAATATTTCATAATTAAAAATGCACCATATACAGGTGACAATGATATACAGTGTAATTTCCAGCATTTTTTTCTTGTTTTTTCCCCTTTCAATTAGATATGATTACTATGTTATAATATCAAAGCAACTAATTCTTACTAATTGAGTTATTGTTTCAAAAAAAAAAGGTGCATTTTGTTATAATCACATGAAGAGTGAACGGCACAAACTTCAATGATATGTAGTCAAAACATTTAGATTATAGATTGCAATGACAAATGCCCAGATTAGGGTTGATTTCTTGGAGAATGATAGAGTATCAAGCTGGAGGTAAACCATGCACAAAGAAGAGGAAAAATCGCCAACTGGAATCGAGACTCCAGACTATCAAGATGAGACTACGAAACAACACGATGGATGTGACTGCGTATGCTGATGCAGCTTCACATCTTATCCACTTGGAGTATTAAATCCAGGATAATGACAATTATATACTCGTGTATCATATACTTGTGTTTCCTGAACATTAACATTCAATTTCATAAAGGGACCTAGGTGATTATGATATACTTTGAGAAATGGAACTTGTGTATTCTAAACATTATCTACATGTACAAGTGTAATTTAACATTCAATTTCATAAAGTAACTTGAACTTGCAAGGGTTATGATAACCATATACTCGTGTTAAAGGAAGTGACAATTATATAGACTAGTGCTTCTTTGTAAAAATAAGATTGAACTATTTATTACGTGAATAATTTCGCATGTGAAGACTGCATATATGAGAACCGCCGATATGATTAAACAGTGACTATGGTGGTATTGTGAACTTTATCCGTGATTTCTAGGATTATACTGAGTTGTGCTTTATTATTCAATCAGTTTCATGATGATACATTATTTAAATTGTTTTACTTGAACTATTAAAATGCCATTTAAAGTGTTTTGTTTTGAATCGTTTTCTCTTAAGTACATTACATATACCTGTTATATATCACAATGAAACAGGAAACGTTGACTTAAACGTATTGATAATGTGCCCTTTCAATGTAAAGGTCAAAATTGAACAAATGTATTTTCTGTTTTATTTATAAAACATAATAATTATTATAAAGTGTGAAATTTATAACAATGAAAGATATAGAAAAATGAATTATTTTCACTAATATATGAAAAATTGAGTTATTCTATTTTAATATTTGTTAATTATATAAAAGTATTTGTGATATATATATATATTTAGTATACATTATCTACAAACTGTTAACAGCATATAGCCAAGGTAATACAGGTAACACAGGTAACACAGGTAACCTGAGAATCAATTACTTCTCCAAAACAGGCTATAACTTACCTGTAATTAGTGCCTATTGTTCTCTTTTGTTCCTACCCCCAATGTTAAAATAGGATATGTTGGCTGAGTGGGAAGACACCAGGAATACATCATAGATGTGTCGTCTGCAAATAGTCTAGACACACTTTGTAATTTATCTGCAATATCATTAATATAAATTAAAAACAACAAGGATCCTAGCACTGAACCTTGAGGAACACCTGACTTCAAAGTTGATTATTTGAATGAGATTCACGGATAAAAACCTTTGGTTTCTATCTTTTATATAATTTTCTAACCACTGTAGAAGTTTTCCTGAATTACCATATGACCTAAGCCTTGCTATAAGACCTATGTGCCATACTCTATCAAAAGCTGTTGAAATATCACAAAAAACTATACATGTATGTTTTTCCCTTCAATATTTAGACATATATTATGGTAAATTTCAATAAGCTGATGTGCCGTTGAATGGCTGGGCATAAAACCGGATTGTTTACTATAAAATAGATTATTTTCTAAGAAATAATTGTGTAAATGTTTAACAATAACACGTTCGAAGACTTTTCCTACTACTGATGATAATAATATAGGTCTGTAATTTAACGGCAAGTCTTTTTCTTCCTTTTTAAATATAGGCATAACTAGAGCCTGTTTCCACATGTCTGGATACATACTCTCTGACATTGATCTATTGAATAAAATTCTTAATGGCTTATATATAGTTTTTGCTGTATATTTTAACAGGTGGTGAGTAATGCCATCTATACCTGAGGCTTTTCCTAATTTCAGTACCTCCAATACATCTACTATTTCTTCTAGAGTAATATCTATTGTACTAATAGAGGGATTTGTAAGATCAATAGTCGGAAGACAGATGTTTGAATCTTCTAAATTACTTATAGATGAAAAATAATTGTTCAATAAATTTGCTTTTTCGTTATCATCATATATTATGCTTCCGCTTAGAGAATCAGTAAGAGGAGGAATTTCTACAGAGTGAATACTAGACTTGAAAATTCTTCTCAATAATTTCCAATACTGTTTCGGATCAGAAGAGACGTAATTTTTAAAAAGACTATCTAGGTTTTCATAAAAGGATTCCCGAACGTATGTTTTCATGTTGTTCACTCTATTTCGTGCACGCTTAAAATTTACAATATCAATCAAACGGCTGTTTACTCTAGCTTTTTTGTGTAATTTATCACGTATTCTAATTATTTTTCTTAACTCTGACGTCATCCACGGGTCTGATATTAACATTTTGTTGGGGATACATTTCCTCGCCATAATTAGAATTTAGATACAGAGGAAATACTATCAGAATACTCAAGAAAGTGTGCTTAATTGAAAACACTAGCTTGTCTAGTCTCGCATTCCCCAGACTCTCGTCCTCGCTCGAGACTGCCTCAAACAGGCAGTCTCGAGCGAGGACGAGAGTCTGGGGAATGCGAGACTATAGCTTGTCCTGTTTTGTGTCATCGTCAATGAAAGAAGAAAGACAACTCTTTCAGTCTTGGATATTGAACTCTCTGTACTAAAGCTGTACTTACAGGCGATAATTTGTTGAAGGTCCAGTGTGACACAGTTTAATAAAAAAAAAAAAAAAAGATATCGACATTAGTTATTTGGTAATTAAACATATGATTAATATTTAGCTCAATATATATGTTATATGTGTTATGCTGACGGCTGGTGACCTGAAATGAGTTTAATAATCCGGTTGATATGTTGAACTTATTAGTGTCACATTTGTAACGATGATATTTTATATCAAAATCCGTATCAGCCAAACGGAACAATTCATTATATCAGGGAAAAACATTGGAAAAATGTTCGGCTACATCCTCGGGCAGAGAAGAATGATATTTTATCTCACTGACACATATGAGGGAAATTACCAGGAAACCTGGCAATCATAGAAGTCACGAGGGCGATAAACCAGGAAATAACGAATCAAGAAATCACGGTTCTGAATAAAATAACGAGAATATTATTTATTATTTAATACTGGTCTGAGTGAGAAACATTTGGAAAAGTTCATATTATTGATAATTTCTAACATTGAGAAAACTGCGACCGAAACTATATTAAAAAGAAATAAAAGAAGAAGAAAAACGCCCCATAATTTGGCCACAGACTTAGACATCGTCCTTTACATTATCTCAAGTGAAATTAATGGCCGCTTCTTAGTGTTATTTCTCTTTCGTGTAATTTCGATGACACACCTGTATGGCTAGTTGAATGTGTTGCGAATATCTTTCGGGGCTAATTGTCAATGCGGGAACAGCAAAGGTCAGTTTAAATGAAATAAGTACATATGTTACGGCCTGGAAACAGACAGTACTAGACAATCAACCAATCACGTGCAAGTGGCTGGTCGTGATTTAAAAGCGATATCTTGTCTGAGTTTGACCCTGAGAAAAAGTCGACTCGATATTATACAGACGAATATATATACAGTGGACCCTCGATAATCCGAACACCTTCGTTCCCAATACAAAATGGGGTTCCGGAAACGGAAACCGAATTTCCGGACTTGTGATTACAAATAACGTTACGGAAATCCGTTCCCGTGCATTTCCGTCTGGACGTCGAGTTTTCTGGACTATCGGCGTCCGGATTATCGCGGGTCCACTGTACATGTGATCCATTGTAATTTGTATTATAACAATAGATTGCTGTTGTCCCACTGTCATAATTTCTTATATCTCCATTGCCTCTATTTTTAGTCTGATTTGTTTATCTCTTTTAAATACGTTTGTATATATATTCAGAAATTACTCCGCATCTTTAGGTCTATTGGATTATAAACGGATAAATGTATAAATAAATCTTAATTAGACAATGGCGGTAATTTGAATGCATCCCCAAATGTTTTAACCAATTTATTTTTAATTAGCATTAGTCGAATCTGTGCTATCTGAAATATCTTTTATTGTCTTAGTGTAAATCTTTGCCCTAAAGATTTAAACGAAATAAAGAGAGAGAGATATATTCTTGTATTCATCTGCAACTCTGAGTTAAAAGCTTGGTGTATATATTTGCATTTCAATTGAATGTATTGTTATCTTAATGTGAGATTAAATGCGCCATGTATTACCATTCCTGCTGAATACAGATTTAAATTACACCTTTCGAAATGATCGATACGTTGGGTGTTCAATAATTACTAACAGCAAAAAGGTCGCCATAATATGCCATGCAAAGATTTGTCAACTTAACGTAACAGAAATTATTATAATATTATAATTATTACTTACGTACATTGGTTATAAGTTTATTTTTTTTGATACTGTTTTTTGTTGTTTAATTTTGTATTTGATTATTTTCATTCTCACCTAATGTATCGAGAAAAATATCACTTCACGTGACGTTTTAGAAATCTAACCAATTACTGGAAAAAAATTAAACCATAGATTGACATTCATTATTGTTTACATAATAACACTTATATACAAACTTACACTCATTGTATATTTTGTCCATTGTGACGTGTTGAGATGGGTATATGTATAAAAGAATAAAGATATAAATTCGGAATATTGGATAAAATCTACAGTAATAATCCAGGAATATAAAATAAAGACATATCTATTATTGCGGATCTATTGTTAAATAGAACAGAAATAATTTGAGAATATTTTATTTAAAGAAGGTATGATTCCAAAATGTTTTATTTCAAGAAAATATGATTCCAGAATATTTTATCTTAAGAATTTATGATTCCAGCATATTTGATTTAAAGGAGTTATGATTCTTGAATATTTGATTTAAGGAAGATATGAATCCGGATTATTTGATTTAAGAAGTGAAGATTTAGGAATATTTGTTATAAAGAGCCATGATTCCGGAATATTTTATTTAAAGAACGGTTATGATTTCGGAATATCTTATCAGAACGATAGTAATAACTTAAGACCGTTTTGTTAAGCGTTATTTAGTTGTAATTAGGTAATGAGGCATTAAAGCACACATATGATTTCAGGCAGTTCTTTCCTGTGCATGGTTTTCATTTGTGCACATTCCGTTATAATTCATGATTGCATATTTTTCTCGAAGGAATGCGAGTAACATCAAAAGAAACATAGCTTTTGTTTTGCTGAAGACCATACGTTCAAACAGAAAAGGACACTGCGCAGGCTTAAGAGACAACAAAACATTTTCATCTTTTGAGACATACAAATATAACCCCCTCCACCTCCATCTACTGTAACCTCAACCTCATCCAAGCCCTCGCCCCTATCCCCAAGGCATATCGATTGGTCAATCTTTCGGCAATATTAACGATAGTAATTCCATAGCAGAATGTATTAAATGATCAAGTAAACTTTCTTTGTGGGTATGTTTAAGCTGTAGTTAGCTATTTTGTTAGCAAGCTTGATCTTAAATATACATTTAAATATACCGAGCTCGTCTCTCCATTAAACAGATCGTAGGCGAGATTCGGTAGGCGTACATACCAGTTTTAACGATTGTGGAATCTGTCGGCCTGATCTATGTTCACACATATTTTAAATTTAAATATATTTAATGTTTGATCGCTGTATAAAGCTCTGTGCGAGATCAAACTGGTCAATAATGTATAGGAGATTAAACGACCTCAACAACGACGTGATGACATAAGTGTTAAGAGCATTTATGATTTACAAATCCTGTTCAAATACTTTCAACACACAGGCATATATATATAATATATACCTATATGCTTATGTTCACACTTGGCCGTCGGCTCCTGTTGGTATGGTTTGGTATGGTTTATACTAAGTATCGATACGGATAGCGGATCCGGTGTGAGGGTAGTGAGCGAGCTTTACTGTTCATGATACCAATGGAAAGCTAAACTTTACAGTAATTCATCATGAATAGCAAACACAGAGAGATTCTCCAAACTCATCGAAAGTTTCTTATTAAGAATATCATATGGACAGATGACCTTTGTACTAGATTACAGCAGGCTTCTCTCCTGCCGGACTCCACTGTCAAAGACATAAAGGTAAGTGCATAATTATATATATGACACCTGAACACAAAACTAATTAACGTTATCGTTATTAAGACTATCAAATTGAGATATTATCAATGGAATTCATACACGAGTAATCTGGATAGGTAGATTATGAAGATGAAAGACTCCGTCGGTTTTTGTTAGCTATAGGAGGAATCCTGGCAGGACCTTTGTGGTCTCTAAAACTGGTAGATACAACTACCGTCAGCATTTCTTAATGGATACATGGCGTTGGTTTCGCTACCATTTTAGGTAGGCGGTAGCTATAGACCGACAGTCTCCCAGACAGGTTGAATTGTAGGTATGTACTGGTGGTCAATTAGGTTGGAGCAGACTCTTGGGGATGTTTGGCCTAGTTAAACATTTTGATATCAAATAATTGTATGACAAGTTGGACTCCAGGTTACCATGGTCATCTTTATGGAGAGATGACTTCTAAGGTAGACGTTTTTTTTAAATAGATGAATGTAGGTGGTAGATAGACAGTGATCTCTTGGACAAGTTTGACAGTAGACAGGTGTTGTCTCGGGCATTTTTGCCAGTCGGACATGAAGATGGTATCATAGCCATGGTTAATAGTGTTGTAGGCATATTGTCTCCAATAAGACAAGCGGTTGCTGACGCAGTTTTTGCGGTATGATAGAGATATCGGTCTTTCAAACAGGTTTGTCATTAGAAAAGACAGATGGTCTATTATACAGGTTTCATGATATTTGTCCTTCAATATAAAAGTGGTCTCTGAGGCAGGTTTGACAGCAGAATAACAGGATTTTTTTCAGGTTATTTGTCCTTCAATATAAAAGTGGTCTATGAGGCAGGTTTGACGGTAGAACAGACAATTGATATATTTTGATATGTCGTCAGAAAATCAGGTTTACTGTTGTAACAGAAGTCTGGTTTGACTTTAAAATGTTTGATGACCCAGGATAGCTAGTGGAAGCAGATAAGCGTTAGGCATGCTTATTCAGGTGTCCCAATGACAACTACACTTCTCATACATAATCTATCATATACCCAGGTAATTCACTCAAATGTCGTTTTTAAAAAGAAGTTAATTACATGCTCATCAATCAATTGCACAAGTCCATACAATAGACCAACTTGGAAGGAGTAATCTATCATATAATCTATTGATGGTATCTGAATTAAAGAGGCTATATCTGACTCCATATGACATACAATACTTTCTTATTGATTTTAATCATATTCATATGACATGTAATATATAAGGCTTTCGTTTGAAAAAAATAAATGTAATACCTATTGTGTTGGTATAACATATGAAATACAGACTACATTTGGATTGATACAAAGAATAATTGATGAATGTATGAACAATTACAGATTTAATTTAATGTTTTAAGCAACAATTTACAATGTAATGTGACTATTCTGAAAAAAAAGATAAAAAAAAGGGGGGGAACTGACGTAATAAACTAAAATTCACCTATTACGTTATATAAATAAATATTGATATAAAGTGAAAAGAGCTTAAGTTACGTTATCACAATAAGACCTAGGGTAGTGACATCTGAACCATTAGAATTACAATGTATCAAGTGACATCAATTATACGTAGCGCATGACTTGATATCGCATAAGGAAATACGTTGTGCATTGTATATTTCCAAATGAGATATTTAACGAATTGCCATATGAATAGATTATAATTAGGGTTGTCTGGGACATAGCATATTAAAAACGAGTACTGCTGTATATTTAAAGTTAACAACTATCTATTACATAACTTCCGGACAGGTAAATTTGTTTCAGGTATATAAGTTGTTAAGAGGATAAGAAATTCAATGTATACGTTGCCCTAAATTACACACCGGTCCTTCCCATGAATATGATTCATCGGAATGTGATGTTCAACAAAAATAGTTTACATAGACAGCACAGCCGTCTCATGACTGAATTAATGTTATTGTTTTGTCGGTCAATATTTGTACATCCATGGCGTCACAACTTTCGTTCAAGGGTTGTGACGTCACAGCCAGGCCAATGGGAATACTTAGTCAACAACATGTTTATGTTGTGTTCGTTATGTAAATAACCTATTGTATGTAATGACTGTTGTATAATATGTTTTAATATTTTGAATCTCATAAATATGATGAATTTTAAAATGTCTCTAAACTTATTTACCAGTCAACTGTACTCGGTAACTAGGTTTTATGTGAATTGAAGTTTGCGGACATCCTCTATTAATGAATTAAATATATTGAAACTTAAAGGGAGGCTTGTTATTCGTTTCGTTGAATATGACGTAGGGGTATTTAAAGATTAAACAAATTCGATGTCATTAACTGTGAATTTAAATTTGTTATCTTCTGAAAAATCAAATGAAATCAACATACCAGGAATCTTGTGATAGTCGTTCCCTATGACTATCCATGCGTGAACGAGTATGTTTATTAGTATGCATAACTGTATAGAAGGTAATGATAATAAATACATTTATAATTAGATACTAATTTAAGTATTAAGGATGTTTGCGACCTTATTGCAGGTTGAATCTCCTTTAACAAAAGAACGCAATGCTGAAATTTTGGTATTTTATGGATATTAAGTATAAACACTGAATTTAGCAATACAAATTATGGCAAAAATTATAATAGTAATGATAAAGATATGTAAAAGTATACTGAAGTATACATTTTTTTTTTCTACCAATGGGCTTTTACAACAAAAGATATTGAAGTCGGCAGATATTGAAGTCAGCAGGAAAGGCCACTGAACTATGTAGGTAAAGTGCATACCAATATGCCTCGCCTGCAGTAAGTTCATTTCATTTTTAACTCATATAGCAAAACTAACGTTCTAAGTTTAAAGCAAGTACCAAAAAAAAAAAAAAAAAAGACTGATTGTCTTTTCACGATGGACAATGGTTTTATAGCCCATTGACATGTCATGGATGGTGAATCGTAATTTATTTTTCATTTGTTTAAAACACAACAAATACATTTATCTTAGTAAAATTTACACCCTAATCCACGAATCCTTAAGGTGTATAGTAGTTTGACAAGTGATGACAAATGTATGACGCACATTTTTTTTTATTACGGTTGACAAATACAATGTTGTTTACACAAAGAAGGCTTCTCGACGTCAAATAATACAAGAATTGTCGTGATCGTGAAAAGGTTTGAATCAAACATTGATAACAGTGTTATCATCTCACGTCTTGTCATATCTGTATCGACCTTCACCTGAGATACCTGTGTAGCCAGGTGTTACCACCAACATGTGCTTTTCAATTGATTTTGGATTCATCTACAGTCTAGACTTTATTAAAGAGGAATACACATGTACTTTATATTATTATATGATAAAAATGGATGGTTAGTGTAATGGTGTTTATGTCAGTTTATGATTGTTTGATGAATGTAATAGTGTATATGATACCATTGTATGAAACGTGAAAACCATGTGACGTCAATAATACTGTATTGTATAAAGTGTAATAGAATGGTAATACTTTATATTATTGTATGATAATAATGGATGATTAGTGCAGTAGTGTATACAATGTATGTCAGTGTATGATCGTTTGATAAATGTAATAGTGTAAATATGAGCATAAGTATTTATACGATCGTTGCCGAACCGAAGTTAAATATTCCTTAGAGATTTTCGTGAAAGGTCGGAATTCTAAATATAGACTCACATGCATGCGTGTTTGCGAGACGACGAATGACTGCTTTGTTATTATATCGTACAGTGTATAACATGTTAGCCACAAGTTTATGGCAAAGTAATGGTAGCCTCTTACGATTGTAGAAGAGATTTGTGTGCTGAACTTCAATAACCTTTTAAGCTTAGGCTAACACCCTTTCTCTCACATAACAACCCCTACCAATGTGTTACTGTATAACACGTTACATCCACTACTTACACGTTAAAAAGCACTTGTATACATGTCTGCGTCAGATTTTAATATTAGTTTTGCTTTTTACACTCTCTTCCTCTCTCTGCCTCATCCCCTTTTCTAATTCTGGACTGCCTATGAATTGTTTCCAGTTCCCTTCCTTCTTTTGACTTCCTCTCCCGAATATGCAGATTTCTTCAACGTTATTTTTTCGGGGCTGACTGCCTTCGAACCTTCATATAGACATCGGTTTGGTTGTTTAATATATTTTGGTTTTCATTTATTTTGATGTTTCCATTTTTTTTTTTTTTATTTATTTTACAGGATATCATACATCTAGGATAAATATCTAATTATTTGTCTTAACTATCCGTAACAACTTTCTTTTGTGGCATATGCTTCCAATGCAAAGCATTTCTGATTTTTTTTTCAAGCAAACATGAAATTGAAATCAGTTTTGGCTTCTAATGACTTCAATGATTTATACATGCTGAGTAGCACACTGTTGAGGTAGAATGCGTTTTCTCCGATGAATACTTTTTTTCTGATTGCTTTGATATGTTCTGGTATATGTAAGAGGGTTTGTGCTTGCATGATATTTGTAATAGAAAAGACATTTGTTTATGGTAATCTTCCTTCCCTTTATAGAAATTCTATTTTCAGATCTCTTGACTAAAACTAAGTAGCTACTAGACATAATATGCATTTTTGTTATTTTTGGCAAACTTCATTGGGAATCATTTCTATAAATTAATAAAATCCTTTGACCTATAATTGGATTTGTACGGATACAGAAGGACTAATCCGTTCAAAGGCTGTATATATTTAAAATAGTGAGGCTACCTAATTATTTTTTTAAAGAGCATCATATGAGGTGATTGACAGGTCACCAGAACGCTTGACGCTAGGTAACACTCACTAATCCTTCCACACAAAATGTTCATCAGTTAAAGTATTTTAATAACGTGGTAGCTATTTTTATGACAGATTTATAAATATTAAATAGGATCAACGTGCTTCTGAGTATAAATATTTGTGTCATTATTGATCTGAATACTGTATGTCAGTACAACATTTCTACTATATCTTGTATCTCGTTTCAAGTGACAATGAAACAAATTCCATCATGTTATAGCAGGATATTTCAACGGTTTTAATACATTGTAATGACCTCGTCTCTAAAGTATTACTCAAAGTCTTCAGCCTTGGAAAAAGTTTTATCGTTATAAAGCTTTTAAACTTTTTTTTAAATCGCGTGCAACATGCAACCTTTCGTGCTCCTGGAGCATTTAACATTTAAAACGCACCATCTTGTCCGAGAAATGAGAATTTTCTATGACCACGAATGTTATTATAAAAGTTTGTGTTCAGAAGACCGAACGCTATCGATTCTTGGTTTAGGTCACGACTTTCTGACTAATATATATGTCAACTGTCTATAATGATTATTTGATGTGAACCCTAGAAGACTATCCTTTATATGCAAGTGTTAACTGTAAGTCACCCTAATAACAATTCTGATAAACCTAAAGGTATGATTGCATGGAATTCCAACACATAAAATCCTGAAATTACAGACAAACGTTCTGCAAAGTGACTGACATTGTCAATGGCAATGAATCCGTTCTGGCTGCAGACGGTCAGAGTGAAAACTGGCACATTTCTGTTTTTAACAGATAGGTAAGGTAATTAGAGCGTAGGACATATTTGTTGCAAAGTTTGAGGTATTTATGGGGCTATTGCGAAATATGTTTCTCTGTGTGGTATGGAATTGATCGTGTTTGGTTCTTATAATAAAAATCCTCTGTGTTCCCATTGTCATCAACCTGTTTATTAGTTTGAGAACGTGACATTATCATATTTTTACAAGGCACTTAGAATATAGTAGCTACCAGAATCATGCCCTTTTGATTATTTTGCAATCATCATTAAAGATATGGTAATTGTGTCGTTTGTAATATGACATTTTCGTTTGAAAATAATTATTTCAACATACGGAAATTTTCAAGGTCCGAGTCAAACCTCTAATTTTCTCTCAACATACGATTTGTTTTAAATTCATGACATAACCTTGTTACATACTGAGGCATTTCATGAACTCTATAGCATGAAACTTGATGGAAAATGTTTGCCGTTGAATCATGGAAAAGAAGAAGTTTTCGTCATTTCTTTCGTTTTAATGTAATAATTTAATGTAATTTTATTATAAAATTCATAATCTAACGATTAAAATCACCAAATTCCTTTGATATTGTGTAGTATATTTTTTTCTGGAGCCTGAGATTTATAAAGACTTGATTTCCTCGCTGGTCCCTAGCATCATTAAAATGTCGGTGAAGGACAAACCAGCTGTTTATATATCCATGTATTACTTAAATATTATTCATGTCTATGTGCAATTTATGCTCATTTACACAACGTTCTCTAATATTTGAATATATACAGGTTCATTATCTGATTTTATTCTTCTGTTATCGATTAGTATTCTGAATAAACCTCACCCTTCACACCAATCCTCTTCCTGTAAGGTTGTAAACTTAAACAAATGTCCTTGCATCATGTGTATGAGTAAGACTACAGACAAGATCTAGATATCGAACTAACTATCTGTAAGTAATACCAAGGTTCAAAGTAGGTAAATAGCCCGTCTGGATTTACAATGTCTCAAGGTATGAACAAGCGTAAACCAAATTGTCATTTCGAAGATCATAAATCGTTAGGATCAGATTTACACTACGTCGATAAAGCAATTTCAGGTTTGTTTTTTATATTGTTAAATATTTATTTATTCTTCAAACACGTCTTGTACAATAAAATGTATAACCGCTCCTTAAGATAACCTATTTAACACTGAACGATAAGTAGAAATAGCCTCAAAATACATTAATGTACGCATACATATTAAGTTAATAGTATTATGTTGATGTTGATGTTTGTTCTTTTCCATATCAATGTATATTTCGTAAACAACCTCTATCCTAATAATTATAGGGATGGGATAAACATGCCATTGTTGAATGGAATATAGCTTTGTGCATTGTCAACAGACAGAAAGGTAAAACCGGAACTCCGATTTAAGTAGCATATACAACACGGTATAAATACAGAACCAAATTATAACAAAGACATGAGTAAAATTTTTAAAAGTAGATTTTATCCCCAAGACCAACGTTTTATTTTATGAAATAGGAATCATAGAGTCAATATGATAGGATAAAGTCAAATCATATTATCGCAAAAATAAAAGGAAGTAAGTGAATTCAAAAACAAACAAAAAGTTGTCATACAAACAGAACAGGAAACAGACAAATCAAAGGATGATTTAATGTATACTTATAACTATATAGCAACATTCTGATATATCTACATACATTGTAACTTGGGCAAGATTACGTCGATTAGATAATAAGTATTCTCTTAAGAGCTATGACCTTTACAATGGTAATGACTAATGTAGCGAAAGGGCTTACGGTTTTACAAATTATTTCTGCTCAATGCATTGTGACTTATCTGCACTCCCTTGGAAAATGCCGTAGATAAATTTTATTCTCACTGTATACTAAAGATCTAAAACTCTTTTTTAGCAAATGAAAATTGAGGTATTTTTTATATGTTTATACCAGTGAAATAGCAAAAAATATTCATTCTATAAAAGTATCATAGAATCATATAATATCACCTTTTCACTTTTTATGACTTTACTAATCAAAACACTGCTTACAAATGACAATTGGGGAGAATTAAAAGCTTATCCGGAATATTTTGCTACAAAAATATAATAAACTGCACTATTAAAATATTAGCCCCATTCGTGAAATATATTTTGTATTACTGAAGACACTATTAGCTATCCTCTTTATATATATTTTTTATGTTGTTTTTAAGTAATATAAAAATATCGATCAATTGATTCATTTCCTCGGTCAAAAAGTAAAATAGCCTTCCGTGACCACTATGTGTAACTAAAATATGCCCGCAAAATCTCTGTAAGACGCAAGTTGATGGATGTATTGTGGAGAAAGTGAGCAACGATCGATTTTGTGAAAAGTGTTATGTCCGATTGATGCTCAATCATCAAATCTTTAAAAGTAATGTCAACTTAAATATCACTAAAGAAGGACAAACATTTATTTAACTTTTTTAAAGTACGTTATAAAAATTCTACAATATTTTTTTCCCTCGCACCCCCCTCCCTCAAAATTGACATAATTATTAATCTAGCAATGTATACTCATCATGACCACCGAATCTAAAACGATGGAAATATATCGATTTCCACGCGTTAAGTTGACAATACATCGGACAATGGAAACTCTAAAAGATTATGTTCATGGGGTAGTTATCGGTCGTAGAGGTGGGTCGTGTGCTTAGAGATCTGTTGAATGTTACGATTGGTAGCGATAATACAAACTCATAAATCTAAATAATTTAGTCGGTATAAACAGTAAGGTATATTGATTAAAGGACACGACGTTTAAGTAGGTGTGTAATAGGATTTGATATTGGCAATGATGTGAACTCATAAATTTCAAATATTGATTTGATTTCCACTTTGTCTAAGTTAAGAAATATATCTAAATTTTAAATGCTTTCGATCAAGCATGCATTACTCAAGCAGTTAAAAATACTTTTAAATGACTGACATTGTTATGTAAATGTATATAAAAATAATTGTTGTTTATTTATATATGTTGCCAATAGCAGCAATGTCGATACTCCTGTGAAGGAAATAACACTTCTATGAAAGAAATTGATTATTAAAACTCAAAAGGCCATTAACACACACTGTAAAATATCTAAAACTATTTCCAAATATGATTAAAATTTATCAGAGCATGCAATGCTGTTTGCTACAATATGCTCTGTCTGAATAAACCATGATCGACGGTATAATTACTCTATCATAACGATGTATTTATTGATAATATAAAAATATATTGTTCATTCACAAGGATATAAATCAATTATCACTAAATGTGTATCTTGATAAAAAAAAGAACAATAACTGATGTGTCAATATTTGTTATTAAAGTAAATGGGCCGAAACTTGAATCGAATTATCAAGTCAATGTCCATTATATTGTAATGTTCAGCAGCTCGTTATTCTGTCGTGTTAAATAAATATCTCATAATGGCTAGACATAGATTTTATAATGAAAACTAAAACCCCTCCCTGTCTGTTTGTCACATTCATGATAGTCTCTATTATGAATTCTGTTCTAATTTTACACGCCCATTTCAAACAATAGAAAACCTATTGGTTGATTATGCTTTCTCTTTCTGCAAAGCTAATGGCCATTTGAGATAAACAAACATTGAATGTATTAATCAATGACCTGTGGTCAGCGACACATTACCTTACCTCCGCGATCGTTATTATTGGGAACAACATAGCCTTAGACTACAGATCTAAATAAAGTGTACTAGCTTGTAGAAGGGTGTCTACATAACAAGGAAATTACATTGAATAAGTTTCAATTTCTTCCGCCAAGACAGTTTGTCAATTACATAATCTAATCGAGTGATGAGATAATACAACTTATTTTTACGTTCAAAAGTATTTGCTAGAATTACAATGAGTATTATGTACCCCTATTCTCATTTTGAGAACTGGTTGGTAACTTTGATTTGGATTAGAGCATGTTTTTACGGAAGATGTTGGGAATGGGGACGTTCATTATTATTCCAAAGCAAATTGTCTTACGATTGGCCAGTTCCGATTAAATTGTGTAATCGATCATATATCAAAATTTATTGATTGATAATGTTTAACAGCCCGTCTACAGCCATGATCATTTTGGCCAAACATTATTCTGCTGGGACATAGGGAAATTCAAAACGACTGGGGTATATGGCATTTTAAAACTGTTGGGGTTATATCTAAAATCACGTGGTCAAGGCCTCTATGTACATATAAAAGGGATTTTAAAGGTGATAATAGGCAATATAAGTATGACCAGTGGGAAGTCGAATGAGGACCACTCCTTTTTTTCGACGTTTTCGCGATGGAGCGCGTGCTCCAATATCTAACTTGATTTTTAATAGTTTAGTGTTTAGTGTCAAGAGGCTATTGCTTCTGCAAATGTTCCTAAATGGCAGATTGAATTAACGGTTTGACGTATGTTTGTGGCAATGTCATTATTGTGCAATGTTTTATAAGAGCATTCTTTGCGGCAGTGTCGGCTCTCTCATTTCCTCAGATACCGAAATGTCCCCGTAACCAGAAGAGCCGTAGTTGACATTTCTTTGAAATTTTTTGGATCCGGAAGATAACCTTCTGATACAGGTGGATGAGTTTGGAAAAAAAACTTTTCATTCTTTTTGTCAAGATCGTCGTTACAAAAACAAAAACAAAAAACGATGAAAATATACGTACCCGAAACAACTTCAAATATTGTAGTGAACGCTGAAAGTCAAGGTTACGAATGTTTGTTTAGATATTCTTTGTTAACACTTGTATCTACCGCTTATCAACATTTTTGTCATACAATTGATATAGGTATTACTCCCAAATTAACACAAAGATAAAGAGCTACACAATCAGTATAAATAACAGAAGACAATGCAAGACGTTTGTTTAGTAGGCATAATCATAAATAAGGGTAAGGATCCACTCAATTATAAACTAACGTAAGGATTCACGCAATCATAAATTAGCGTCAAGATCCACTAAATCATAAATAAGCGTGAGGATTCATGCAATCGTATAAAAGCGTTCGGATCCATTTAATCGTAAATTAGCCAAAGGATCCATTCAATCATAAATTAGTGCAAGGATTCAAACAATCGTAAATTAGCGCAAGGATCCATTCAATCATAAATTAGCATTAGGGTTCAAACAATCATAAATTAGTGTAAGGATTCGAACAATCATAAATTAGCGCAAGGATCCACTCAATCGTAACTTATCTTTAGATTCACGCAATCATAAATAAGCATAAGGATCCACTTAATCGTCAATTAGCGTAAGAATTCACGCAATCATAAATTAAGGTAACGATCCACGCAATCATAGTTCAGCTTATGGATTCATGCGCCAAAAACACTTATATTAGGATATTGCTAAGCATGTTCGCTACGAATAGTATATTGGTGTCTGGTTGAAAACTCACAAAAATAATTTTGTTGACGCACGTCATTGTAAATTAGAAAGAATTAAAAGGAAAACAATCTTATTCTGACTTAATGTTCAACAGCGGATTAGAAGGTGACAAATAAGTCAGTAAAATTTACAGGAATTAAACAATAGTTCATAAACAGATCAACCAAACCTTTTACATGAATTAATGTATTTGACGGCGTTTGTTCTTTGATACTTGATATAATATATAAGCCCAATTTTAAAGTCTAATATTTCTTTTGAAAAAGGAATATAACCTTCATTGGAACTCGAAATCAATAACTTGTAAATAGGATAATGTATATGTATGACCACATTTTCTCACCTACACAATACCTATGTATGTACATACGTAAACTCCCTAATCTAAACAATTTATAATGAATCCTTTGACAAACATCAATGATAAAATATGAAATTTATTTATATACATATATCCATTATAAACAATCAGCACATGAACGTTGAAATAATAAATATTGTTCATGTTTATTCAATAAAATAAATTCTGTTTTGTCAGAATAGATCACTCTTAGAAATATTTTTTATCTGATTTTTGTCAATTCACATTGATAAATACTGACTGTTTTAAATGATTTGAGAGTAATGGAGACAACAGTATAAATTAAACACCACTGACAGAACATTCTAGGTATTATGGTAGAAAAGAGGCGTCTTCATTGATAAGTTAGACAAGGAATATCGCTTTACATGAGGGAAGACCAGACTTTTCTGTGTTTCAAATTGACCGCAAATATCATATTTTGTACGATATACTGTACACATGAAAAATCACGCGAGGGAGACATTCACGCTAAATACCCGAAAGTCATTCGACTGCGAATACTTCTCTCGCGCATCTTACTTTTTGATGTATGCTGTATTTATGGAGCATGTGTAAAATTTAAAATGTACATCGATCGCGGAGACAACCACAACTTTTATAGTTGACCTATCGAAATTGAGAAATTAAACCCCCACGGAAATAATCGGGTTTACAATAGCTTATTACCTAAAAAGACAAAGCTTATTTAGGTGTGAATCTACTTTTACAAAAATGAAATGTAAATTTGTCTTAAATAAATTCTGTTTGGTGTATTCTATATGATACGGCCTATGTGGAATGTGATGAGATATCTTATTACTGTTGACAAAGGTGATTCAGTGACCTAGTTATATTTTAATCCCATTCATAAATATCTCACCTGGACAACAATGAAATCACTAATATTGACACCCCGAGCCTTTGATAAATTTAATAGTCAGTGTTAAGATGTTTGTGCTGATTGAAGGATACAATAAATACTTGAAGCTCTACATATGTATATACATTGTACCCGATCAATTTCTGTTTACATTCCGGCATTTTGAATTCAACCCAAACTTCTTGCATTGGAAATAGTTGCACTGCTTGTTAATCATTACTGGTACAATATAAGAGAGAAAAAATGCATATCCTATTGGTTTGTTTCACATGTTGATATTGTCTATAGGAACTTGAATAATAGAAATCACGTATTCTTCGTAGTCAACATTTATTTAAGTATTAATTTACAGCCCTAAACCCACATGGCAGTTATTGTGAAGTGATTACTGAATTAAGGGGCATCTAAACAGCAAATCCAGCCAAAACAGTTGATATTTTACAAGGCTATACATCCCTACTAGGATGCAATTTAATAGAAGTAACTTGATAAAATTTTGATATGGATCATGTCAAACTTTGGGCCTTGCTGTTGACATTCAATTTGTTCAGTAGTTCGTAAATTTCAACAAAACATGGGGAAAATGCATGTTTCAGGGGGACATAATTAACTCATTCGTATCTCATTTATTGTGCAAAACAGTCATGTCGTTTTGCTCACAAGGGTCTAAAGCACAAACTAGGAGCATTGGTTTGACTAGATTGGACTTTATGATATGTATTAACACTGATTTTATTTAGACCTTGAAATGCAAATGGCGGTTGTGAATAAGATCAGACAATTATGGCATATAAGAAGGTATTTCAAACACCAAAAATGCTCATATTAGATACTATAGAGAACTCTAGACATGGCAGGAAGACTGTTTTTAGGAAAAAATGTTCATCCGTTGAGTTTGGGGTAAAAGACATATATTTCTGAAAAAGGCCCCAAACTCACCAGTTTGACAATTTGTCTTAAAATGGTCATTCTTACTATAATCAGATGTCTTAAATGTATGATATAGGAGCATTTTTAATGGCTGAAATGCCTCCCTTTATGCCATATTTGTGTAATATCATCCACAGCCGCCATTTGCATTTCAAGGTCAAAACTAAATATGTGTTTATACCTATATAAAGTCAAATCCGGTCAAACAAATGCTCCTACCCTGTGCTATAGCATAATAGCTGGACCATTTTTCAGGTTTGGTTATTTTTGTGGCTTAGAATTATTCTATGCTACAACTTACCACAAAGTAACTCTATAGAAGCCATTGTTAGCATCTACATCAAATTAGTTGTGATTTTAAGACACTACATGTCCAAACAAACATTTTGGTATATTAGATGACTATTTTTGTGTAAATTGTAAGCTATTTATTCGTGTTTGAAATTCAACATTATTCTGCTATATAGATGACCCTTAAAGAACAAACCTGAAAAGTTGTTTTTCCCATTTCTGAGTAGTAGTATGTCTTGTTGAGACAAGAGACTGTTTGCTTTCATTTTACATGTACTTCCTTCAGAAGTTCGTATGAAGATGTATGTTTATGTAAGGAAGGAAGGAAGGAATAGACAGTACGTAAACATGAATGTTGCAATGAGCGTGTATGTGGGTGTAGGTGTGTTAGGGGGAAGGGGGGGGGGGGCGTGATGGGGTTAGATAGGTCATTCAGGATTCTCCATTTTGTGTGTGATGATTTGTAGATCATGTTAGCCGATTAAAAAAAACATGGATCGCTACTAGTGCATCGATCTAAGCTGTAAGACATGTTATCATTTCCTGAATCCGATTTAATCTAATTTTAAAATATAACAATAGGTTTCATAGATCAAACGTTAATGGAATTGATAAAACAATGGGATTAACCCCTACATTCTAAATTGAAATATTGTCCGGACCAGTTTAGTTTTTCCTGGATTTGGATTTATATCCCTTTTTCTCAGACGAGTCTTAAAAAGAAATCATCTAAATCATGCAGTTTTCTAACAATGACTCCTTAAAAAATACTATAGGCGTATTTCTAACCATAGGTTTTTTAGACTGATAACTGATATGCCTGATGGTATCGCAGGTACAAAAATAACAAGTATGCCTTTAGGGAATCGGGACGTTGTAATTTTTCACCGCTACTGAGTCCTGCTTAACATTATACATTATTATCCGCTTAGTGTGACAGGGCTTAAAACAAATATTTAGTATGTCAATGCTGATTCTGACACCAGTATCCGAACTGTAAGCCAAAGATTAAGTGGTCTTATATACGGTAAAGTAGGATAAAATAACAATAGAAACAATACACAACGAAAAACCACATACGAGTTGATTGTACTTCACAAAATCAGAAATTGTTTAATATATACTTTTAACGGAGGCCTAATCTGTGAAACGCTCAGGGTGGTGGTTGAACTAGGGACTATCATTCAGTGAGTGCTATTTATAAAGGTTACGTAAAGGAGACAATCCTCCGCAGAACTTGCAGAAAAGGTCAATCACGAATTTTGTATTTATTGAAATAATGTTTAAACAATAAAAGATATCTTTAATCTTTTCGCAAATCAATATGAACGATACATCTTCATTGATATTGTGCAAGAACTCCCTTAACAAATATTTTGTCGCCTACATAGTTAGAGAATTCATAGAAAGGATAACTTTTATATTACAACAGTTACAAAATAAACGCCAAATCACATTAATGAATTATTTTCGATCAGATAACATAATGCTATCGGAAGAACTATCAGTGCGTTCTTTTATTGGGTCCGTATAAGTTGTACCGAATAGGTATAGTACCAGGAAATGGAACGGGATGAAATCTAAATCGAGTTTCCATGATACCGGTGGTCTAACAAAATACACGCTTCAAACAAAAGAATTCATTATTTCGTTTTTTAATTGTGTAACATACGTAAAATAAATACCTGAATAGTGTCATCATATATTTATATATGTATTTTCTACAATTCAATAAGCAAATGTTTTTTACGAAATGTACATTAGCATGCGAATGAAGTATCACAGTTTCGTCACTTGGACTTCTTGATACGGTTCAAAAAGCGAACGTTCGGCGCGTTCCATTACGAATACTGAATATTCCTACCGGTACAACTTGTACGAACTCGATACAGGAACGCACGATTGAAGTACGTGTGCGGAAGTAGTACTTACTGTTTCAATGGAAGATATATTTGATATCCCTAACTAGCAACCGGATACCGGTGTTATGTTTAACTCATAGAATATGCCAAAATACCAAGAAGATATCAATGGCAAGGTTGCTATAGGCATTTAATTTTATTACTTTTTTTTCTTTCACAGGCCCAAAAAGACAGAGATGCCAAAATTTCCAGAGTCATTGAGGTACTTCCTGTACGCGGTGCGCATGCGTACGAACAGTTCTGTGATATACTGCAACTTACCGGGCACTATTTCCTGTCGGACTTCCTCCGCGAGGAAGGTACCTTCTATACGATTATCATACATATTTAAGAACTTCATCTATGTGATTTTAAGCATGATTTGCGAACAAAAATATCTTAACACGAAAGTCTGACACATGAAATGAGAACTACATAAGACTCAAAGGTCGTGATATCAATGTAGAAAGCATTACTTTTGATATGTACATGTACTAGGAAACCTGTAGATGAATAAAAATGAAGATAAAATGGGCCTATTGGATTACTTGTGATTTATAGATTAAATGCTTCAGAATTATCGATTTCACTTGGAGATGAATTGAGTTATCCATTGTCTATATAACATGGACAGTTAGTTGTCTTAAGACCTTTTTTTCAATAATTCAAGGTGATAAGTAATACTTAAAGTAAAACGGTGTGCAAATAATCAAGCATGTGTTAATAATATATTGGCATTTGAACATTAAGGGAAAACAGTATGTATAAGTGTTGCATATCATTCATCAATATTAGGTTGTTTTCTGTTGTTGTCATTGTTGTATTATTGTACTTTTTGAAATTTTCAAAGATATGACAAATCTGACAAACACGAGATACATCAAACACAAAATCAATTTAGAAAAATAATTATGTTGAAGTTCCCGCGAAAAACTCATCTTTCGTACTTCAGACCACGCGAAAAACTCATCTTTCTTACTTCAAAATACCCCCAAAAAATAATTTCGTTTGCTTCAAACCAGGAAAATTCGAACTACCGGAAAAAATAACATTACTTTGTTAGATATTCCTGTTGTGGATTAATACTGGTAAGATGTCATGGATTTAATTATGAATTCATACGGAGGAGCAAAGTTTCCTGTTCAAGTTATGTGACAAATGGAACAGTCGACAACATTTCTTTGCCTACCAGAGTTACGTTGAGCGTAAATTGAACATAGATACTTGAGGTACTGACATAGGCGGATTTCGACTGCGTCTATCCAAATTGTTGTGTTATTATTTGAGTTTAAGTAAATACTGTGGATTATTTATCATTGTCCTTTTTACAGATATCGTCAGTGAAAAATATGACACAAAAGAACTGTACAAAAAGATGAAGTTCCTGGAGAGGTTAAAAGACAACGAAAAGCAAGAATTGGAGGATTATTTTTTGGATAAAGTAAGTACACCATTTTGAATAAGATCCATTTATTGAATTATGTTACACAATTACACATTATTTAAGCAAAGCGTTTGCAACTACATTCTGCTAACAATATTTGTTATAATTCTTAGCGTTAATACCACTTTTAAGTATACATTTGATATAATATATTTATTATATAAACATGTTCAAATTCTAGTTATTATTGAGAAACTGACTTTTTATTGATATTTTACTCCTATAAATCAAAATCAATTCCACTTTAGGATACACAACACAACAATCCGTAAACGATTTAATGTCACATTCTAAATGACAATCTATAAAAAGTAATGTAATTGTAGCATTTTATACAATCTTAAGAATAAGCGTAAAACAAAGCAAATGCCCAAAGCACTCTTTGTCTCTCATTGTATTTCAATGACCATTGCGTACTAGCATATACAGTGAATATGTTAATTGGCTGCGTTCAATATATAATTTTTGATTATCTTCAGTTTCGAGGAGACTCGTTACGGATGGTTTGGAAGCATGATTTCCGAGAGAAAGCCAAAGCCATCGAGGCAAAACGCGATCAACTTGAACAGCATTTCACGTATGAGATTGCACAGAAGAAAACCAAAGAAGCTGCAAACCAGCTTGAGCACGAATTAAAAGATGAAAAGGAAAATGCAGCAGCTCTGCGATCTCAAATCAACATCATGAAACAAGAACTGAAGGAGCTGGAAACAAAGAGGATGACTGATTTAGGTAAACAGTTAAGGTATACGGAGGTGAATGAGTCTGTACTACAAAGAACGAGTAAACGACTTGAACTAGCTGAGACAACTCTTAGGGGTGTCAATGACAAAATATCGAAACTTGTCACCCGAAGACATCGTCCTACGAACGAAAAGGACGAAATGGAGTTACAGAAGTACGAGTTTTCCTTCGTGGTGGAAGATATGGATATAGTGATGGAATCTTATCAGGATCTTTTAATGATTCGTAGAAAGTATCATGAACTTCTTGAAGAGAAAGATTACGTGTTGGCACATATGGGACATACTGATTCCGCAACAAAACCAACACTAAAGGATGCATATCGCGATTTCATCGCGGCGAATGACACAAATATGCAGGAACTGGAAAACAAAATGAAAAATGTTCAACGTCTTATAGAAGAACAGAAAGAACATATTTCTGACATGAATAAAGAAAAGGCGGAATCTAATAACAAATTCCAACTAGGTGCAAATGTTTGGCAAGCAGCCATTATGAATGTCATGAGGAACCAGTTACAAGACGTCAAAAAAGAATGTAGAGTAAAAGATACAAGGCTCAAGATGTACGAAAGTGAAATGGCCAAGATGAGAGGGAAAATCAGCGATCTGGAAAAGGAAAGGGAACTGAAGATGAAAACCATGGCAATGTCTGGAGATACAAAGACAAAACTGACTGTGGAATACAACGGGCGTGGAAGCAGGTCTCCTCGGTCTGCGAGTTCCATTTCTAGCACAGCCGGGATAGATGATCTAGAGCTAGCGGAGGAAAGGCGTCGACATGTGGCATCATCCATGGATCAAAATCCAAAGCAACACAAAGAACCAATGCTTCCTCCGCTGAAACCGCAAATATTCCACTCATTGGATGCAGGTGCACCACGTGCTTATAGTCCCAGAAAAAACAGCTTCAGGCCGAAGCCGTTGGGGGCATGGAGCAAGGGGAATAATGAGTACAACGTAGCATCCCAGCCAGATGGTCTGACTACGGCACCAGTTAAATTTGGAAGTAGGAAACAACAGTACGGACAGCTGCCTATGGGTTTCGGCGACCTGAAAAGTATGTCAAACCAGGGAAAATCGAAATTTGAAAAATCTTTAGGATCGTCAACAAAAATAAGGTTTTAAAATTAGAAATGATTAGAATATTGAATGGAGGACGCCTGCTATAGATTAGATGATTAATTATTTATTGAATGAGCAGTCACAAAGTTACAAATTTATGAATATTTTAGAAAACAAAGCGAACACTTCGCCAAATATATATACAGCACCAATACAGTTAACACTAGCACTGGTGTTTAAAATCTGCTATCTTCAAACGTATAATGCATGTTTATGATCAAATAACGACAACCGTACCTTCGTAAGGTTTAACTACAACTAATTTCAGCTTATAAAATATCTAAAGTCTTATGTCGCTAAATCCACAACAATTTCTTCTTTCCTGTCCATGACCTCTTCATTTGTCCTTTACGGCACTTATGAATCAATTGATAACATCAATTTGCCGGTACTGTACTTTTGCTTAAGTTGTAATACAGAATACAGAGACGGATTCATATAAGTTCATTGTACTTGTTTCTGAATCCGACTATTTGCATTGTTGTTGTTGTAATGCTTGCTAATAGTATTGATTTAAATCAAATAACGACAAAAATTATTCAGTATATACCGTATATTTCGCTTTATGGAAATGCTTTCATCATAAAAACTGTGGAATGTGTATAAAAGTTGATATAAAAGTATAAAGCATAGAAATAGAAAGTCAAGTTGTGGTGGGGCAGTATTCCAAACTAATCTATTCGATTTATTGTTCAATGAACTCTCTTTAAATAGGGCGATTTAAATGACACTAATCTTATTAAACTGTTTGTGCCAATATTTAAGTAAATATGTTTGTGTGAAAGTTGAATGTTTTAGCATGTATTAAAACGATTATATACAGGTTTCCATACTCATAAAACAGCGATTTCTTCTTATTTATAGTGAAACGGGTGCAAGTGATAGCGATACACGAACCTTTAAAAATATTCTATATTTTTACGGGTTTTAAAACACTGTTTATTTCGGATGATGTTTGTAAACAATGTCACACGAAGAAAGCCGAATGAAGAACACGGGTTAATGTAAGAGAGATGATAGTCTGCGTAGCGTTGTGCTCACGATTTGTAACATATGTATTCTTGTAAGACATTCCGAATTGTAATGCTATATGTTTGCACTGATTTAAGTATTTACAAAACACGGTTGCGGACATTTCTAATTTTCGTAATCAAGGTAAAGGTGATATTTTTGTAAAAAAAAAATATTACGCCTGATAATATTTCCCGCCTTGATTTTTACAACAATAAGTGCTTTAATGGAATATATATCAACGATGGATACATTGATTGAGCAGGTTAATACATGTAGCTTCATTATAATAAAACATGTTTATTGACAGATAACAAATCAGTTATTGAAATGTGGACTTTTTGTGAGCTTTTGAGCGTTTTTTTTTGTTTTTTTTTGGGGGGGGAGATAACAAAATAGTCTATGTACAGAAGTGTTCAACTCCTGCCTTTGTATCCGTAAAAACAAATAATTTTTTGAAAGAGGGAAAATAATGTTGAAACGGCACTATAATATTTATACATCACTCAGAATAGATTTATGTTATCCTTCCAATTCTTATTTTTTCTGGCTCTGTGCTGGAAGGGGTGGGGGGGGGGGGGGGGGGGGGGGGGGGGGGGACTCTAATGAGTGTTGTTATATTTTTTGCTTAAAGTCAACTTTTTAAAATGAAATTCGTAAAATAAAATATAATATGGTATGCTACATATGTAGAATATTATATAAAACTGACTCATACAGTCCTTTCGTCTTTCAAGAACATTTCAGTGGTACACTAAACAAATATAATATTATGAAGTAGACCTAGACAGACATAGCTTCGCTCATGTGCTAAAAAATGTCAGTTCTAATCACCTGATATAAATGTTTTGCAGCTATAGTTTCTTATAATCGAATGTTTTTTTCCGTATTTACCATATTGGTATCGTTTGTTCCTATCTATTATCAGAAACTGTCACAATCAAACATTCATCCATAGAAGCTCATCCAATATCATTACCTGTGTACAAGATTAGGACCATACTGTTTATTTGCAATCATGTCTTTCACTTCTATATCAATACAAATAAATGTGTTAATGGGTATGTGTTATATACTGTAAATACTTGTGGTGTTGTTTTTTGTTGTTGTTGTTTTTTTTCGGAAAATGATCGCCGTTAAGACGAACACTTCCTGACTATTAGGAGGTTTATTTCTGTAATTTGTTTGACTTTGAAAATATAAAATTATGATCTCAAATGTATATCATTTGTACAATTTGATTGTATTGAATCATCAAGATGATATTCACAACCGCCGCCACATGACAGCGTAAAGATCTCTCTGCGCAGTGTTTCAAACAGATGGATGTGTCATTAAGTGAAGTATTATAGCTATCTGTGATATTAGTAACTATCGATAATTGTTTAAGTATGAAATTAGATATTACAAAACAGTACTATTGTTTGAAAAAAATATTGTATGATGATATATGTATGTGAAAGTGTTATGAATCTCTCGAGGAATAAAAAAAAACATTTCTATTGTTTGCTTCTGTTATTTTCAAACTTCTATATAAAGTTGGCCTCAGTGATAATCAGATTTTAAGTGTTGATCAATCCTGGCGTCAACCTCATCCAAATTAACAATTGTATATAATTATCGCGATATATTTATAACTACAAAAACTTGAGAATAGTTTAAAGACCATTTCAATCGATTTGGGGCCTCGCTGGTAAGGTGTCCCAACATTTTATCACTAGCCATCAACCTCTGGGTCGCTAGTTCGAAACCCACATGGGGACAGTAGCCTGGTATTAACCGTAGGCCTTTAATGACCCTGGCTGCTAATAAGACGTTATAAACAAAATAAATCAAATACACAAAACCATTCCAACCACTACTTCAACTGACCTTGGCGTAAACGTATATTAATGAAATGAATTATGTATTCACGTAAGACAATAATATACATGGAAAGCAATGTCCTCCATTATTCAGCTTTATTTACACATGAACTTAGTGTCACCATGCAACCTAGCAAATGTTAGGGAAATATTGTTGTCATTATTATGACAATTGAAAATACATATATCGTATGGTTATAGTAATCTTATATACTGAATACGAACTCCATATTAGTGTTTAAATCATTAGAAAACAACTAGCCAATATGTATATACCATGTGCTTGTCTTAACCACAGGCCTCTGCGTATGGTAAGTATTTATAGAAAATAATATTATCGTCTACTCCGACTATATATACTTACCGGATGCAGACGTTTGTGTTTTAACAATGCTAATCATTTAAATGTATTTATATCATATAGATAGCATAATAACTGAAAATTGATTAACTCATTTTGTTAAAATAGGGATATTAAACGATAGCTTCAAAAGAACAAGAATTCCACGGAAGTGGATGTGTCGCCTGCACAGCAAGCTAGGATTTGAATTTAAAAAAAAAAAAAAAAAACAGCTTGGATATTCATTGTATCTATTCCAAGTATAAGTTGTATGACTTGCCGGATGAATTCCCATACAATGAATGAACTCACAAATGACGGTAATACCTATATGGCGCAATTTTTTTCAGAAAAAGGCGACACAAAAATTGGAAATATATACATCCATCGGTTTTAAGTAAGAATAAAAACATTTTCAGGATCTGATTTTATTTCCCTTGGTGAACATTTATAAGCAGAAAAACAACAAATACACAACATTTCATAAATTTGAGTAGTAATAATAAGTTGATGTCAAATGCAATCTTTGCACAAAACCCCGTGTGAATTCATTATTATTGCAGTGATTATTCTTAAGCCAGTGTTATGAATATACAGGTGAACTGTGTATTCAGATTTCTCACCTGTTGCCAACTCATATGATGACTAACATTTAACCCTAGTCCTAATTCTAAAGACGTTATGTACACACATCAACTGGAATGGTGGATCTAAGAGGTTTTGTAGACATGATGAGTGAAGTCGTTGATAGCATTTATTGATTGCAAGAACATTTAATACATTTATGTACAGAACTTCTTACCCCGAACATGTCATCATGGTGCTATCCATACTGGTTTGTGATGGCTGTAGTAAGACCTTTTTCCAAGTAAGCACTTTTGTTAAGGAAGCACTGTATGAAGTTTGAGTTTGATTGGCCAAAGGGAACTCAAGTTATTGCACGGAAACCAATTTTCTATTAATAGTAACAGTGACCTTGACGTTTGACCTTTGAACTTGAAAAGCAATCACGAAGCAAGCACTTTTGGTAAGGAAGCACTGTATGAAGTTTGAGTTTGATTGATGGAAGGGAACTCAAGTTATTGCGCGGAAACAAATTTTCTATTAATAGTAACAGTGACCTTGACCTATGACCTTTAAACCTGAAAAGCAATCCCAAGCGAGCACTTTTGGTAAGGAAGCATTGTATGAAGATTGAGTGTGATTTGTCAAACGGAACTCAAGTTATCGCGCGGAAACCTAATTTTCTATTAATAATACCAGTGACCTTGACCTTTGAACCTGAAAAGCAATCCCAAGCAAGCACTTTTGGTAAGGAAGCACTGTATGAAGGTTACACAAAAAGTACATTTAGATAGTTAGCCTTCTCGCCAGTTTCTAATGTTTCTAATGAGATGGATATATCTGACCAGGTACACATCTATATCCACCAAGTACAAACAGATATATTTCGCTCTAACCAGGAACAAACGGATAAATTTCTCCCTCGCTACGTTGATACATATATTTCCCTCTAACACAGTTCATACAGACATATCCCTCTTACCAAGTAGGCCTACAAACAAATGTACAATGTATTTGTTTCTCGTCAGATGCAGATATTGTCCTCTCTCGTACAAACAGATAGACTTTCTTTTTACTACGTAAAGTTTGGATGCTTCCCTCTCACCAGGAACATAGAAATCTCACCACTCAACAAGGAGCATACAGATATATTTCCCTCTTACGAAGCCGAATTTCTTACAGATAATTTCTCTCTCACCAGGAACATAGAAAGTTCATCCTCAACAAGGAACATACAGATATATTTCCCTCTTAAGAAGTTCATACAGAACTACACAACTTCTTGTAAATATCAACCCTACTGCGGTTTGATGCTTCCCTCTCACTAGGAATACAGAAATATCAACCCTAAACAAGGACCATACAGATATATTTCCCTCTTACGACGTTCTTACAGTTAATTCCCTCTCACAACAGTTACACATATACATTTCCCTCTTATGAAGAACATACATATAGTTCCCTCTCACAACAAGTATAAAATATCTATTTCCCTCTCACGAAGTACATACAGATAGTTCCATCTCACCACGTATTTACAGATATATGTCTCAATTACCACGTACATATACATGTAGACATATGTCTCTTTCACCACGTACATACAGATATATGTCTCTATCACCACGTACATACAGATATATGTCTCCATCACCACGTACATACAGATATATGTCTCTATCACCACGTACATACAGATATATGTCTCTATCACCACGTACATACAGATATATGTCTCTATCACCACGTACATACAGATATATGTCACTATCACCACGTACATACAGATATATGTCTCTATCACTGCATACAAACATGTATATGTCCCTATCACTACATACAGATATATGTCTCTATCACTACATAGAGATATATGTCTCTATCACCAAGTACATACAGATAGATGTCTCTATCACCACGCACATACAGATATATGTCTCTATCCCCACGTACATATATATATATGTCTCTATCACCACGTACATACAGATATATGTCTCTATCACCACGTACATACAGATATATGTCTCTATCACCACGTACATACAGATATATATCTATCACCACGTACATACAGATATATGTCTCTATCACCACGTACATACAGATATATGTCTCTATCACCATGTACATACAGATATATGTCTCTTTCACCACGTATATACAGATATACGTCTTTATCACCACGTGCATACAGATATATGTCTCTATCACCACGTACATACAGATATATGTCTCTATCACCACGTACATACAGATATATGTCTCTATCACTACATACATACAGACATATGTCTTTACCACCACGTACATACAGATATATGTCTCTATCACTACATACATACAGATATATGTCCATCTCACCACGTACATACAGATATATGTCTCTATCACCACGTACATACAGATATATGTCTCTATCACTACATACATACAGATATATGTCCATCTCACCTCGTACATACAGATATATGTCTCTATCACCACGTACATACAGATATATGTCTCTATCACTACATACATACCGATATATGTCTCTATCACCACGTACATACAGATATATGTCCATCTCACCACGTACATACAGATATATGTCTCTATCACCACGTACATACCGATATATGTCTCTATCACCACGTACATACCGATATATGTCTCTATCACCACGTACATACAGATATATGTCTCTATCACCACGTACATACAGATATATGTCCATCTCACCACGTACATACAGATATATGTCCATCTCACCACGTAATTCCAGATATATGTCTCAATTACAACGTACATATACATGTAGATATATGTCTCTATCACCACGTACATACAGATATGTCTCTATCACCACGTACATACAGATATATGTCTCTATCACCACGTACATACAGATATATGTCTCTATCACTAAGTATATACATATATATGTCTATCACCACGTACATACAGATATATGTCTCTATCACCACGTACATACAGATGTATGTCTCTATCACTAAGTACATACAGATATATGTCTCTATCACCACGTACATACAGATATATGTCTCTATTACTACATACAGATACATGTCTCTATCACCACGTACATACATATATATGTCTCTATCACTACATACAGATATATGTCTCTATCACCACGTACATACAGATATATGTCTCTATCACCACGTACATACAGATATATGTCTCTATCACCACGTAAATACAGACATATGTCTCCACCACCACGTACATACAGATATATGTCTCTATCACCACGTACATACAGATATATGTCTCTATCACTACGTACATACAGATAAATGTCCATCTCACCACGGACAAACAGATACATTTCCAGTCAGATTCCATCTCTGGTCATTATAAACTGTGTTTAGTATATTAAACAAAGGCTCATCCCTTGTCAGAATATTCCGTCTCAGGTCCATCTCTGTAATACAGGGCCGGGCATCGTCGCATATGTTCATACCACCTGTCATAAATAAATAGATAAAACATGAATCTGAAGAACAATCAAATACTGTCACACAAAATATAATTAGATGTATTCTTTGGCTGTCAAAATACTAAAAACTAAGGAAATTGTAAAAATAATAAAATTAATAAAATATATTTTAGATATGATTCATGACTGATTGATACAACCTACTTGAGACTTGCAAGGTAACTTTACTTATCCCATACTGTCTGTCGCTACTCTTCGATCACACAACGTTGTGATAAAGACACAAACACTGCATTGACATGTTTTATCTGACCACAGGTATGACTAATATATGTTTCTGGCCTGCTGCTGTCTTATCCAGTTGGTATGTCTTATATCCGTATAATCGATTAAAATGATAGTATTGTGTAGGATTATGACCTTGGCCTTATTCATGTACACATGCTCAAATACCTTTTTGTGCTTAGGCTAAAATACTTTTGTTTGTAAATCTGATATCTAAATTGGTATGATTTTTTTTCTAATTGGGTCGAGGACAGGCCTCATGCTTGAGCCTGAAAATAGTTAGATGAATACAGGCCCTGGTGTTCGGGAATAGTGAGTGCTAGGTGACGTCAAATGATTGTCTTTTTCACCATTATGATTGAAATCCATGTAATACTTGTTAGATATATCTGTAATCAAGCGTTGTTTTCAAGGAATGCAGCTTTTAAAAGCCGTAATAGGTTAACTTACTGTTGTTTTAAATTTTAAGTTAAGAAAGAATGGTACAACAACCTAAACATTTCTCATGCAATGTTTGTTTGGGAAATGCATATTTTTTTTTCATTTCCGGATATGGGTCAACTAAACAATATGAGAAGTTCAGATTTTATCAGAATTTCTCAACTTCTGGATAAAATTCATGGAAAGAATTTTATTTAAACCTACCTGTTTCGTACGGATCCTGTCTTGTGGCCTGAAACCATGTCGCCGTTCCCTGCCGGAAATAGTTTACGTAATTTTGCGGATGCAAATCCCATGTTCTCCTCGAAGAGTTGTATGTGGTAACAATCTGATTAAGAATAGTATGTGGGTTAATACGTATTATTAAAAGAATGAACGAACATTGTTTTAAAAAAGAGACAGACGAGGACAAAATATGAACAAAATACAGATCAGGATAGAATCAATTGGCAAAGCACAAGAAGAATTATCATAGCATGACATACAGAAGTGTCATGCTATCGTATCCAGCATATGACATTTCAGTGAGATGACACTTTAGGGTAACCCTAGAGTGACCTAATCACCTGTGGACATTACAAAGTACACAATGATACCTACTCTGTCGATAATGTCGGGTGGAAACACGTATTTAATGAGTGCTTCAGCAAAATCGTGAACCAGTAGATTCATCTGGCCGAACTCTGGGTCGAATTGACCATCTTGACCACAAAGAAGATTTCCCTGCCGTGATAACTAAACGTCTTCCAGGGTGTGACCATTTCATGGCGATAGGTATTCCGTCATCACAGAATGACGAGCAATGGTCGTGACAGGAGTCTATAAGGAAAGCATTTATAAAAGTATGAGGAAAGGACAAAGGCGACATTACCCAAAACCTATCACCAAACAATCATTTCTTTAATTCATTAAAAAGCATTAAAGTGAATTATAAGTTGCATTGTCATTATTAATTCCTATTCAAATTAGAAGCAAAATATCAGCCATTGATTTTGGTCATCTTGGCCACACATACTAATAAGACAATACCGACGTCCCTAATTAGTTTTTTTTAAATTTCCACCGAAATGGATTACTATCTGAATATTTCGACATTTTACGCATCACCCAAAGAGCAATTTACAGGAGTTTTCAACTGTCGATACTGTTACTTGGCATTGAGTTGCATCACGTGTATACCCTTATCAATTAATTGTACACACAATTATAGATCAAAAGAATCTTATAAAATGATCAGTTTTCGATGAAATAGAGAGTAAAATCCTACTACAACATATAAAATGTTTATTCCCTTCATCTTGGAGGATAGAAAATCAATGCACACAATCCGAGAGAACGTTGATATTTTGCAAATTCAGAAATAATGCAGGAAATGTATGCAATTACAGCTATATAAAGTAATCACATAACGGGAACAATGATAGGTTAATGCGTTATACAGTGCCAAGTATATTTCAGGTTTGGGTAGTTTTTCAGAACGTCTAGCGTTTATATGCTGGCGTCTAGGTATTGCAACTTACATTCACATTCAGGATTGGTTGGTGCATACTCCGGAAATTCGCTAGGAAATTCATCAGAGTTAAATATTCCCACGGTGATAGTGTTAGCCACTCGCATAAATAGATCATTGGGCATATATCTGACCAGTAAATACACCAATCGGGATCCCTGTAACATAATTACACAACAGATACACCAATCAGGATCCATGTAACATAAAATGATCTTTAGAATCAGCATATGACGTACGCCATTATAAACTTAACAGGAATTGGCATCAGCAAGGGCTTCCTATAACCTCAAACAGAACATTGTACCAATTTTACACAAGACACACCAATCCTAATACCCGTTTAACCACGTAAACGATTGAAAAACAATCAGAAATTCTGCAATCACAAAAGAGTTACAATAGTTTGAATTTTGTTTCCAAATTGAAACATAAAAAAAATACAACCAAACAAACAAAAGGTCTCAAACAATTTAAGTCCCTGCAAAGATTTTAAATTCCAAATAATTACTTTGTTTGTTCTCTTACCAAGATAAACTACTATCTTGTTATTGTCAATGATTTGTATTTTTGCGATGACAAAACAAATGAAACAATTTTGGTTCGTTTCATCCATTCTTAAGTAAAGTCATCCAAAATATGTGGAGATACACCGAAGGCTGAATCATCAACGAACAATTATTATGCAAATATATATCGATTTCAATAATTGAAATACAATCATTACCAAAGGTTCATAATTAGACATTAGGCTATCCCACATGTATCTCTTGTCAATTTTAGCCATTTAAGCTCATGTAACGTTAAAACCCACACTACATTGAACTTGGAAACTAGTAGCCATGGAAACGGAACAAAAATTCAGAAATCAACATTTTCTCCAAAAAGAACATTGCAGCTGATCATTTCCATGTTGAAAGAGTGTAAAGCTGTTATGTTAAAATACGTTTCTGTAATATCAAGAAATACATGTACATCAATCGCAAATGTCGTAACAAAGGTTATGACAAACTCTTGAGAAAGGAGACATAAAGTAATGATGGTTTACCCGACTGAAGGCAATGGTATGTACAGCAGCAGTAGCTGCTATCTGGATGCTGGTTTCGTTGGTCGGTTTTGTATCGAACACATCTGTCTGGGTCACCCAAACGTATTGAAAAGATGGATCTAACTGTCCTCCAGGTTGTGATGCTCCAAGAGTAGACGACCCGATTAGTATCTTGGAGGCCATTGTGAAAAGACACAGTCCTGCTATTATAAGGACCATAGCTTTGCGTCCATAGACCGTTCGTCGAATAAACGCGTCTGTAAAGAAAAATAAACGTGTTAGTGTAACGTGGGTGGTAGGTTGTGATTGATATGGCGACGTTCTGTAACCACAATGATAATGATTTTATATATTTGGGTTCTTCGTCTAACAATGCTGAAACTGCGTCGTTATATTCCTTTCCGTGGAAAGTGATTTAAATAATTTCTATGAAATATATAACCATACACATCATTCAAATCTCTCCCGTTCGTATCAAATACGTGATATGCGTTAATTACTTTCACATTAACCAGTGATGGGTGTTATAAGTCGTCTATACCATTTCATCGGTGACGGATTTCTATTGGTTTAGATTGATTAATGTCCTATCAACAACTATTCATTTCAACAAACTTTATTGTACAAAAAATACAATCGGATCAGATAGTTGGTTAGCTTATCGAAATCTTCTTCAATTATAACCAGATGAATTGAAGTTTATGTAAATAGAACAAATTGAAGCAAATGATTATATAGATATGCAGATTGGTCAATACATTTGTATTGATAAACAGTGATAATTTCTATCATATTTACGGTATATTCAAGTGCAGATATTAGTATCATTTTGAATTCAAGATATTAGTTGTTGTTGAAGAGTTTCTATTCATATTAATGTTTTTTATCTCCTCTTCCTCCAGCCTTCCACTCAGAAGCGCCGGATTCAGACTTGATGTCCCGACACCCCACAAAAGCTTTCATAAATAAATAACAATGTATACTAACACAGTGAAAACATAACAATGGGCATGAATTAAATCTATATATTTATATCAAAATCAAGTGTTAGCTCATTATATATGCATGTTTTAGCACTTTCAAGGTAAGATGTTGTGGGTTGTTTATTTCAACATCTTAATTCCTGCCTTTTCAAATGGTTTACTGTAATAAATGAATTAAATTGAAATGAAATTCCAAGGAATTAAATTCTCGAAGTATTTTGGGAACAAAAATGATGAATTATTTTTAGATCTACACAAAAAGACTGAAGGGGCGCTGCCTGCGAACATTTTGTGTATGGTTTTCAGTATCATTTATAAATATGTTGACTATATACTACCAATGTATTAAGTTGTATTATTGTGTAATATTTGGTACATTAAAGTAAGTTTTTACGGCAATTCTCAACAGTTTTTTCATTCTAGTTCTTTGTACCGTGTATTGTCAGATGTCCCCTTCCTAAGTTCAGCATTAATCCATAAAGCTTCTACTTGAACTGATTAGATTAAATGTTTACACGAATTATCACAGCTGCCCCAAATTACATATACCTAGTATTGGTATGATGAATGCTATGTAATTATTTTTTCTATCTATTTATATTTCAGACTTTTAAGAATGTACACATGTTGATATGATTTCTTGAAATTATTATGTTTATGCTCAGACCAGGGTCCATCAGCATTAAATGTTAGGCCTACATGTACTTGTTTATGAGTATGTCAATTATTTGGTGTCTAAGAAAAACAACTGTGGGATAATTTGGGTTTTTTTCGAGAGAAAAAGATTTTGTTTTATTTGGGTCAAATTTAACATCCCACTTATCAGTCCAGATTTCAATATTTTCTAAATGAGTGTTTAACTATCAGCCATTAAAGCTTATATTTATCACTATTCACTGCATACAGTGATGTGTGATCAGCAAATAATTTTACTTGACTGGTTAAACTATATATTAAATCATTAACAGAAGGAGTAGAAAAGGACCGGGAACTCACCCCATAAGGGACTCAAGAATAACCATTTTTATCCTTCAATGGTAAATCTTGGCTTGCCATCAGATAGGTAATTTTGAACTAATTTTACAGATTTTCAGTTATATCATAATATTGTACATGTATTTTGTGTTGTAGTTCAATATGCCAAACGTGATCAAATGCTGAAGTTATATAACGGAAGACCAAATTACTATTTATGATAAATAGATGAAAGTCAATAGGTAGTAATGTATCTATGTATGAATTCAGATTAATGGTTTAATTCCTTATTGTAGTTATAAAGATAATTAAAACAGCGTTTTCCTTTGTTTTACTAAAACAAGAAGTAGCTGATATAGGCCGATACCTAAAACTGTCACCTTACATTGTCACCCTTAAATGAATATAACTCCCTTTTTGAATTATTGAATTATTGAAACTGCACCACAGATTTCAACATGCTAGCATTGTCAGTGGCATTGACAATTATTTTATGGAAATAACTGACCTAAAAGAAGTACCTGTGATTTTTTAGGGTTTAGGTGATATTTCACCTTACATGACTCTCGGGATTTGTATTAGTTAATGTTATATACTACCTTCCACTTTATACCTGTGGTTTTTATTTGTTTTACATTTTTGTTGTTTTTTTCAGTTTTGAAATATTTTTATTCATCCTTTTGCATATTATGAGTACATTAAATAAATCAAAAAAGCTTCAATTATATATACAGTTTTACAGCAACACAATATCGTTTTTTGTTGTTGTTGTTGTTTTGTTTTTTTTTTTGTGTGAAGAGCATCAAGGTTGTCAGTGATAAGGCATACAATATCTTAGAAAATGTGTACATGTATATATATCGAACAATGTTTAATGGCTAATAAATACATAGCATCGAACAATTAAGATAAATATGTACCATTGTTGAATTATATATAGCTGACAGTATTAAGAAGTTGATAGGTGAACATATAAAGTATTGAAAAGTTATGACATATATATGTATAGTTGACCAGCACTTGCATAGACTGACGATGCTGCAGGATTGTATAGTATATTTACTGAATGGTGAAATTACTGAGTGTGAAATTACTAAATCTATTTCTAGTTTAAGCAAGAATAAGGCTCCAGGTTATGATGAAATCTTAAATGAGTATCTAAAAGCCACTGTATAATTATTTAAACCATTATGTAATAAATTATTTAATACCATTTTTAATACAGGCTTCAAACCCGATTCCTGGAAAGTAGGGGTTATTAAACCTATATATAACGTAAAGGTGATCCTGATAACTTAGACAATTATAGAGCAATAAGCCTTGTCCCATGTCTTGGTAAAATGTTTACATCTATTCTTAATAGCAGATTAAATTAGATGGCTGATGAAATAAATCTAATAATTTATGCCCAGGCTGGATTCAGAAAAAAAATCATTCTACTACATGTACCGATAATATTTCTATTCTTCATGTCTTAACATCCATCTATTTCTCACTTGGAATAAAGTTATTTTGTACATTTATAGACTTCAAAAAGGCCCTTGATTCGGTTTGGAGACTTGTGCTATGGTAATATAACCGGGAAAATATTTAAAGTTATTTATAATTTATATGCAAATACCAAATCCTGTATAAAAAATGGAAATGAGGTATCTGAAATGTTCAATTGTAATATCGGGGTAAAACAAGGAGAAAATATATCGCCATTTCTATTTGTCATTTACCTGAATGATCTAGAAGACTTTCTTGGAGAAAAAGGTGTGAGTTGTTAAAAAAAATAGAAAATTTAGGTGAAAACATTGGAATTTATATCAAACTGTTTATAATTCTTTATGCAGACGATACAGTAATTATGTCTGAATCGGCCGAAGAACTCCAATCAGCCCTGAATACATTTGAATTATATTGTAATAGATGGAAGCTTGTTATAAATACAAATAAAACTAAAATTGTTATATTTACAAAAAGAAAGTGTCAAATGAATCTCCATTTTACAATAGTCAATGATGTAATAGAGGTTTTAGAATCATTTCCTTATTTAGGAGTTATGATGAATTATAATGGGAGCTACTACAAAACAAAAATGAAACTGGTGGAACAATCTAAAAAAAACTATGTTTGCTGTATACAAGAAAATAAGAAATATCCCTTGGCCTGTAGACCTACAATTAAAAGTTTTTGACTCCCTCGTATTACCGATACTTTTGTATTCAGTAGAAGTATGGGGTTTTGAAAATTTAGGTGTCGTCGAAAAACTACATTTACACTTCTGCAAGCGTATACTAGGTTTTAAAAAAGTACACCAAACTACATGGTATATGGTGAGATTGGGAGATTCCCATTATATACATGTATATAGAAGTTAAAACAAGAATTATTATGCTTTGGCATGAATTGATAACTGGTAGTAATATATAAAGTGCTATGTATAACTTCATGTTTAATTTACAGACAAACGGAACCATTGATTTCAAAAGGTTAAAGAATGTTCAGAATATATTTATAGAAACTGGTATGAATTTTATCTTGGATTATCACACAATATGTACATTAAATAGAGATTACTTTAAGTATACTGTGAAACAAAGATTACAAGACCAATTCATCCAAAAATGGTTTAACGATATTGAGAGCTCTTCAAGAGGGTCTGTCTATTTTATCTATAAAAGAATTTGTGTTTAAAAATTATCTTGTGAAGTTAAAGCCAAAAGAAAGACAAAATGTTACTAAATTTAGAACTTCAAATATGCACTTACCTATAGAAACTGGAAGATGGATTGGAATACCTAAAGAAAATAGAACCTGTAATCTATGTTTTAATGAAATCGGTGACGAATTTCATTATTTATTTAAATGTGATCATACAACTGTTCAGCAGATAAGACAATCATTCATTCTAAACTACTACTGTACTAATCCTAGCCTTATTAAAATGCAAGGATTATTTACCATATGTAATGTGAAGATTTTATCAAATATCAGCAAATTTCTACAAAAACTTGAAAAATTACTGGATGTATATCATTAGTTTATCATTGTACCATCTGTTGTTAATTGCATTGATATTTTGCTAACCGCCATGTGTTCATGAATTTAATGTATAGTGACCTCTTGTCACATACTCTGTATGTCTGAGAGAGAAATAAAGTCTGAAATCTGAATAGAATAATGGTTTGTAAGAAACAGCAGAAATGCAAGCTACCCGAGTATCATTTTTTGAGACTTATATCCCTGTGTTTAATAGATATATCTGGAGCTGCATATACAAAGGAATGTAATATAAAAAGGCTAATGAAAGCAATATTGTTCCTTATTGGTTACAACATTTAATACAGCTTTCACACTCACTTTCACAAGTTTACTGAATGCATATATATATACTTATACAAATAAGTGGTGTATTTCCAGTTTGAGAATTGTTTTTATATGGACCATTTATTTAGTCAATTTTATATACTACCTAACATTTTATACCTGTGATTTGTATTAGTAAATGTTATATACTACCTTACACTATTACCTGTGATTTGTATTAGTTAATGTTATATACTACCTTACACGTTATACCTTTGATTAGTATTAGTTAATGTTATATACTACCTCACACTTTATACCTGTGATTTGTATTAGTTAATGTTATATACTACCTCACACTCTATAACCTGTGATTTTTATTAGTTAATGTTATATACTACCTCACACTTTATACCTTTGATTTGTATTAATGTTATATAATACCTCACACTTTATACCTGTGATTTGTATTAGTTAATGTTATATAATACCTCACACTTTATACCTGTGATTTGTATTAGTTAATGTTGTATAATACCTTACACTTTATACCTTTGATTTGTATTAGTTAATATTATATAATACCTTACACTTTATACCTGTGATTTGTATTAGTTAATGTTATATATAGAGGTTACACAACGAGTGGTTGTTGGATATGGAATTTATTTCACACGAGTAAGTTATTTTTTAAAAGTTACAAAAGACACGAGCTTTAGCGAGTGTTTTTTGCAACTTTTAAAAAATAACTTACGAGCGTGAAATAAATTCCATATCCAACAATTTCGAGTCGTGTGACCTGTTTCTACCACAATTATATCGGCTTGAATCAAAGGGAAACGTGGCCAAGTATTATTTCGCGTATGCAAATAAAGTGTACCGTTGACGTCCGGAACCCGGTGATGTGACGTCATTAGATTATTGATGACGTCAATAACAATTGCAGCTTGGGTCAAAGTTCACCGTGTAAGCCAATCGAAATGCGTACAGAGTTTATACCACGTGTGGTATAAACAGATTGTTAATCAACAGCTGTAATGATTAACTGATGGTCTGAGAGTTGAATAACACAGGGTATTGTGGTAGAAACTACCTTACACTTTATACCTTTGATTAGTAGTTGTTAATATTATATAATACCTTACACTCTATACCTGTGATTTGTATTAGTTAATGTTATATAATACCTCACACTTTATACCTGTGATTTGTATTAGTTAATGTTATATACTACCTCACACTCTATACCTTTGATTTGTATTAGTTAATGTTATATACTACCTCACACTTTATACCTGTGATTTGTATTAGTTAATGTTATATATTACCTTACACGTTATACCTTTGATTAGTTTTAGTTAATGTTATATACTACCTCACACTTTATACCTGTGATTTGTATTAGTTAATGTTATATAATACCTCACACTTTATACCTGTGATTTGTATTAATGTTATATAATACCTCACACTTTATACCTTTGATTTGTATTAGTTAATGTTATATACTACCTCACACTTTATACCTGTGATTTGTATTAGTTAATGTTATATAATACCTCACACTTTATACCTGTGATTTGTATTAGTTAATATTATATAATACCTTACACTTTATACCTGTGATTTTTATTAGTTAATGTTATATACTACCTCACACTTTATACCTTTGATTTGTATTAGTTAAGGATATATATTACCTTACACTTTATACCTTTGATTAGTATTAGTTAATGTTATATACTACCTCACACTTTATACCTGTGATTTGTATTAGTTAATGTTATATATTACCTTACACTTTATACCTTTGATTTGTATTAGTTAATGTTTTATACTACTTCACACTTTATACCTTTGATTTCTATTAATGTTATATAATACCTAACATTTTATACCTGTGACTTGTATTAGTTAATGTTATATACTACCTCACACTCTATAACCTGTGATTTGTATTAGTTAATGTTATATACTACCTCACACTCTATAACCTGTGATTTGTATTAGTTAATGTTATATACTACCTCACACTTTATACCTGTGACTTGTATTAGTTAATGTTATATACTACCTCACACTCTATAACCTGTGATTTGTATTAGTTAATGTTATATACTACCTCACACTCTATACCTGTGATTTGTCTTAGTTAAGGTTAGTATGCCGTCGTACTCATTACACTTGTTTAGAGGTTAGTTCTTGTCACGTTGTAGGACATAGGGTAATCCCTATTCATGAGACACACATTTTGGAAAAAAAATGATATAAATGATTCAATTCTAACAGTAAAAGGCTGACAGCACAAGCTAAAAAAACAATTTGAACTGTATAATGAAAATATGTGCCACGCAAAAGGTGCAAAGTAAATATTAAAAGGGTACATGGTAAGCTTTACAGGGTAAAATGTTTAATTTAAAGGCAGCAATGTAAAGAAAGTGCTAACAGGCTGTAAAGTTCCATTTCATAACACAGGTTAGGACTTTGTAGATGACATTTATCGACATGTATAAACAGACAAATGTAAAATAAAACATATTAGATAAAACATTATATTATAAATTATTTATTACCATTTTTAACATTAAATGTTTCGTTGATTAATAAACATTAATAAACATACCTCCTACTACTTACTACTTATACTATTTCATTGAAATAAAGTCGAACACAGATAATGTTGCAACGTGTTTAAAATCTACTCACTAAAACACATTAAGTAAATATAAACTGACATAGGATCGAAATATCAGACATCGACATATCCGGAATGTTAACGATATACGTATTATTCCTATCGACAGTTCAATTGTACTGCAAAATGCACGATAACAATAGTTATTGTGCTAGTCGACCTATTCTACGTACTTACTTGTGTTTATAAGCAGCCTGTACATCAGAGACTTCCCACTGTGTACATCAGAAACTCTCCACTGTGTACCAGAACTCCTACCTGATGCTGTAATGTCGAGTGGATATTTAAATTTCCCCAGGAGGAATCCGTTTGTCTTCTATACTGAATCTATCAAAACATAACTGTGGTTAGATAGTCTAGTGTTATATAATGAATAAAACATAGAAGTTATATCCCCGAAGATGTTAAAAGTGCATTTGATGGGTCACATACTTTTAACCAATAACTTAAAGGCGCACGTTTTGCTTACGTTCCCAAAAGTAAAACCTGAAGCAAGTGTATTCATTTAAAACAAAAAAAATGCTCAATTGTAAATTATTGCAATATATATATATATATATTTTACAGTAAGTCTCGAATATGTTGAAAAGATGCATTTTGGTTTTGTTTTTCTGTCTCCTTGGTACGAAAAACAACATGTTTTGCACTCATGATCTTCCGAGTGTCGCTCAAAACAGTGAAACAGCAAAACAAAAGGCGAACCTAAAAAAGAACAATTGTGAGCAATTTCAAAAAACATTTATGGCACCCGTCATAAGTTCAACAGGCACAAAAAAACACAATTATTAAGATAAAGGCAATTAGGTAAACAAATCCGAAGTATATATGTTTATAGTTTACCTTATGAATAGTCTGCATTGGGATAAAATCACTTTCTAATACACAATAAGGGGAATTCCCTAGTATTAATATAAAATATCGACATACAAACGAAAGCTGATTAAGCGTATTGGTTCCGTCGCCACCTCTCTAGTTCTCATTTCAAGAGTGTGACTTTACCCAGGATTTGACCTAGATTTGACCTAGATTTGTATGGCGGTGGTCAGAAGACGGTCACCCTTCCGGAACGTCTCATCACATTCTCATTGTACTTTTGCTCGGATATCAATCCAAATCTTCTGTTCATAGTTTATCCTCGTTTTATCGATTTTAGCTGGAATTATGGTTTCGTTTTCATATCGATATTCTCTATTTCTTTTTCTGTCTCAAACGAGGAAAAGATATTGACCCAGTATAAATGTAGACGCCGTTGAAAGCTTTCAAGGAAAATAAGATAAGATGCTTGTGTATACCTGAAAGATAAGATCCATCTATGACACCAGCCATACAGATATAGGTTAATCGTTACGTTCTCCTAAAGAGAGCCGGCTGGCGTTAAAGGAACAACCAGGCATATCAACGAGAACATTCAACGTCAAATCGCACAAAAGAATATGGTTCTTTCATAAGATCATATTTTCGACATTAGAACTTATCTGTGGTCTTTATTAATCTGCATGGCCGAATTAATGCGTCATTCTCTTTCTTTCTGCAGTTCGTTTCTTTTGACGGTGTCCCTTTAGACAACCTTACAGATGTGTCCGTGGTTGGTATGAAGACGTTAAATCCTAAACAAAATCATTAACAATACGGTGTCTTATCAAAAGCATTTTGAATTTACTTAGATTATTTGTACAAGAAATTATATTTGGACGTTTTTCTTGGAAGGAGATACATGTACTAGTAGTGAAAGACTCGAGTAGAAAACTTTTCAGCATCATGCTGTGTTTCGGGTACAAGTATAAAAGCATAGAGCTTGAAGGTTGGACAAAACTACAAAAATAATGAAGCATCTGTTAGCATCAACTTGACTGCGTATACTTAAGGATTGAATAATGTTATGTTGAGGTGTATGGGGGTATAAACCTCAATAGGTCTTGAGACAAATTTTATGAACTGCGAAAAAGCAGTTCATAATAAATTTGTCTCAAGACCTATTGAGGTTTATACCCCCATACACCTCAATATAACTTTATTCAATCCTTATATTTATAATTTTTTGATATTTTGTACGATATTTTGTCTTTGACAAATAGGGACTTGTGCAAGTCTACCACGGAACTTACCGAAATGTACGTCATCACTCTTCGTCTACATATGGTTAATGCTTTCAGTATTTCTTTCGTGAACAAACTTAATAGCGAATTAAAACAAATATTAGTTTTAAAGGAATTTATTTCATATAAATATGATCACTTTTGAAAAGGAATTAAAAGAATATAGTCCAAGCTCGACAAATGTATTCCTACGCCGGACTTGATATAGTTCATTGAAAAATGACTCGAGTTAACTGTGGTAGGTTCATTGAGTCTGAACTGAGTGGAAATATAAATATAATAGTATGAACACATTGTATAGCGTGTATTATCGCTTTATCAAAAATATGTTTGTAACTATTGTTGAGACGACTAAAACATTGTTTTTGATGGTTAGGTATTTGTCTATCCAAACATCCAACAAATGGTTGCATGCGTATCAATTCACTATCCTAGGTACTGCATGGTTATGTTCATTTCGCTCTCTGCAACTCTGGAACATGTCATGACAAAATCGAAGGCTTAGTCACCGCCATCTTTTGGTTACAAAAAGTAACGCTAGTTTGGTCCTTTGATAAACATCAGAGTAACTTCGAGGTTGCCGTACCGTTAAATCAACTTGCTTTTAACATTAGTTTTCTCTCCTCTGTAGTCTTCAAAAGAAATGCACCAGCTCAGCCATTGGCATTAGTCAGGTATTTTATGCTAATCAAACAGCCGTATGCTTTCGATTTTTGCCGTAATATTTCAGCAGTACAGAGAGCGACTCCAATCATTCCAACACTTGGAGAATCGAGTGTACAAATAAATAATCATATTATACTGATCCCAGTTAGTTGTGATGGCAGCGTGTATCAACCGCCGAGTTCAGAGTCGTTAGGCCTTAGGGAAATGGATATTGTCCTGTTTACATATGATTCCCAATTTTGCTTACAGCACGGTGGCCGACGGCAAAGCAGATAAAAGACGACAATGGGGACGTTTTGTAAATTACTGTGTCGAGGAAGGGGACCGCTTAGGCGACGAAAGTGTAATAATTTGTGACCGTTGGTATGAGCGATGGATAATTTCCTAGAGAAGACAAATATACATAGTTCCCCTAACTTTCCGACCCTGGAATATGTGCTGAAACTTGCAACAACGTATACATTTACATGAAAATGAATCTGTAATGTTAATAATTTGTGTATTTGAGCGGGAACTGTACAGTGCGATATGTGAATTTCAAGACTAGTTGCTGCTGTTGTTATTTATCATTATGGCATATCCGCCATTTTACAGGATAATACGACAACGAAGAGCTGTTTGGTCGACAGAAATTTTCTGCGAGAGAACACTGTATAGGTGTTGTATTGGCCTATGAAATCGCCCTATTTGTCACCATCTTATAATGCTTGAGACGTCCTTGGTCGGCGCTTGGGGAGCTGACCTAAGCTCTGATCCACCAATAAGACTACTTCCGTGATCATGTTACTCGTCCGTTAATATGTGTGCCATGCGATAACGCTTCTACGTATTTATTTTACGGGTTTTAGATCCGCTATTACACCCCAAAGAGATAACGCTTCTCCACCCTAATCAACTTTGCCAGCCAAGGGTGTTCAATACGATACTCTCCTTTTCGTATTGAATACCCTTGGCTAGCAAAGTTGCACCCTAATATTTATATTGAAGACCCCACCCCCAATCTTTTTTAGCCTTAATACATCATAAATGTTCAATACAATGACAATACATCTGTTAAAATTTGGCACTTATTGATTACTGACATTTTACCAAATTAATGTTTTTTTTCGACAATATATGAATTGTTGTTTGTTACAAGTCGCGTGCTAAACACGAGTGCATGAAAAAATCAACGTAAAATTTTCAGTTAACCATACCATCGTTTTACATGTATTTGACCATACATGATCGAAAAAGATTAGCAACATCTATAAGTTATGCTGGCTACATGCTACATACCTATATAGCAGGAACGTGTGATAAATGTTTTTATTTACCTGAAATTGTCATGTGAAATTCAAAACACAATATTGTGTCAATGCGTACAGGATTTGCGTAAAAACCTGTTTACGTAGTCTGATAAACTGACGATCACGTACATTTGTCCTCGAGGTAGGTTTAGAACTTACTTTTTATATAGGGCGGATCTTTATCTCGCTAAGATAGATATATTAAGGCTTGCCATGGTTCGGCGTCTTGAATCTTCACTGACTATTGTTTTATTTGTGTATTTGTCTGTTATTCTATCATTTTAAATGTCCCTCGTTTATCCTTCATAACTTCTTTGGTAAATATCCATTTTACCGAGGGCATTACTTGTTTTGTCTCGCACAAAATCATTTGAATAAAGTAGCAATTTGTCATTAATATACACGTTCATTGGCATGATATAAACAAAATACTTTGACCAAGATAATTTCCATCGTCGGATACCAACGGTTGATTGCACTACGCTACGCTACACTTATCATTTACTGCGATACGTAGCGTAGTACAATCAATCGTGGGTGTAAAAGTTAAGTGCAGCGTAGCGTAGTGCAATCAACCGTGGGTGTAAAAGTTAGTGTAGCGTAGCGTAGTGCAATCGACCGTGGGTATCCGCGATGGATAATTTCCAAGTGAAGACAAATACGTGATGTATTTACACATTTAAATGATAAAGCGCTTGTTTCAATTATCACTATTTCTGTAACAAATGTCGACTGCCAACACAAGCTTTCGAGAGATGCAGGTTGATGAAGACCACGTGACGTTTATATGGTCGATATCATGATCTTAGTTGGATATATAAAGATAATGCACTCTGTTTCCTTATGCGATATGACATGTTTGATACCAGTTGATATGTCTGGTGATTCCATTGTCACCGCCCCTAGTCCTTTTTTTCCGAATGTAACTTAACCCGGAATTGACAGATTTTAAGGTGTGTCGTCGATGAAGCAGAAGGCGCTTACTCTTTCGGAACACCTGGTCTTAATTCTCCTTGTATCTTTACAAGGGCCTTTTTGCAAATCCCTATATTTCTGTACGTATTTTAACCTCTGTTAACTGATTTTGAGTGAAAATTATATGATATGTCGTATTCTTAGTTTTTAAACCCTTATTTTTGGCATATTTTGCTTCCTTGGTGCCATATTTGAAAGCTTTGTGTTGTAATTAAAATACGTTCCTGAAAAGACGAAAGAGAATGAGAGCAGGTTCGGCATCTTCTATTTCCGTGATGCCATGTTTGAAAGCCTTGTGTTAGAATATGGATAATTTACCAAAGAGACAACACTAGAGTAGCATCATATCCCTTCACATAATCATCAGCAATATGTTTCAGCAAAATAAAAGGTAAGAATTGGTCCATTTTTGCTATTGACTTTTTTAATCTGAAACAGATCCAACAAATAATTCATTTGTTTCATAGACACAATAGAACAATACGTTATAACAATTTGATAAATACTAAATTTTCTCTTTACATGTATATAAATGTAGAGATATTTACAATAAAATGTGAAACATCAATAAAAGGTATTCATGTAAACAAATCTGTACAATATATATGATAAAATTCCATGATCGAATGCATTGTAAATCTATATTTAGTAACATAAGCATACCTGGCACATGAAATTAGATTCTATCTATAAGTATGTGCCAAATATAAGATGAATAGCAGAATGCTAGAAAACTATATTGAATCTTAACATCTTATTCAATAAGATCTGGTAAAATGATATTCACTACGGTAAAGAAATATTAATTTCAAGTTTGTATGCATGATATCTACGAGTATATTTTGACTTCAGATCTATGTTCGTTCATCAAAATGTACATATTTAGCTCAATGGCGATGAGGACCTCCATCACAAAAACAGTTGATGAATTTCCATTCAGGTGTTTAATGATGAAGTTAACTGTATATTAATCAATTTGTTGGAAGAAAATGTAAAAACAGAGAAAGTAAATTATACTACGGGGTTCTATGGTGAACTCAAAGAAAATACCTTAATAAAATAATTTAGTTCATCCTAAATTTACAACCATGCTAAAAGAAGTTCAAAATGAAAAACAAATAGCAGACACAAATTAAATGTGTACAGCACTTCACATAGTCAAATGAAAAATTGTAATTTTAATCTAACAAGATACTAAATCTGGTAAAATACTTCAACATAAATTAGTAAATACCCTATTTCTTAAAAGTCTTCCCTATCTGTTTCTACTTAAAAAATCTAATTAATGATCCCCTTGTGATTCTCAGAATCCTGGACCCCATTAAAGTAAGGATATGCCCCTTTGTATTTCTCAGAAACCTGGACACTATAAAAACGTATGAAAACAAATTTAAAATTTAAAATTTTAGAAAAAACTCCAACAGGGACCATCTTTCTACTTTTAAATAGAGTTGATAAATGCAACACTTAAATTCTGTGTTTATCAAGTAAAAACTCTTGATACTTAATTTTCTTTAACAAAATATCCATTAGACAAGTTTTACATACTGCAATAACAAGCAGTCACCAGAACTACACTGTATTTATCATGTCATAGGTCCAGGGGCCGAAACATAAACTTAGACTAAAAGTGTGGGAGGCTCATCGCAGGGCACTGAAGAGTTTGACTGCATTATTACTGAACCGCAATACACATGCATGGTTGGGCTTTTACCAGGCATGTGCTTATTGCTAGACTTTACGGTAAGTGACCAGGGGTTTTTAAATAGAGTACATGTAATTATGGTACCTAAATTTTGATTAATAGACCTGTACATGTATCTAGGGCAAACAATTTACACACACAGATTACTGTATGGACACTGTGGCAGAGCATACAAGCTAATCTTGCAGATTTAAGCAGCTTTTTGTTGATAATGAAAGTATAAAATTATTAAAAGTCTATAAGAAAGCTACAATAAATGATTTCCATGATCACAGAGCATAGTCAGGAATGTGGAAGATTGGAGGGGATACTTAGAAAAATGTTGCTAAGAAATGTGTACAAACTTAATAATTGATGACGTCTCAAATACACTCTCATTCGATGAAGTCACCATACAAATTCAATGGCCATGTACATACATAAGATGAAACAGTTTTTGGTTTTAAATGTCAGAGTTCCACTTGGTAATCAGAAATATGACCAAATATCAGATATCAGGCTAACAGCACTTAACTGTCACATAATAGTTTTTCAATCAATAAATCAAGTTTAAGTGAAGTTTGTTGAAGTTGCTCAAAATCAAATTGCTTTTTAGTTATCACAAAATAACAATTTCTTTTCAATTTTGAACTAGCTTGAAAAATACATAACCTATGTTTTCCTAGATCAGCAGCAATTAATTATCCAAATATATGTATTTTTAACCCATCAATCCAATTTAAAGAGTGTGTAAAATGTCTGTGTCACCATAAGCATGTCAATATAAGAAATATTATTATGAATAAAGATTTGAAAACTTCACTAGCATTTCTCATCACAGAAATAATGTACAATTTGAATTTTGAAGAATTTCTAATTTAAGTTCTGTGGATGCTTTTTAATTGACACCTGTCATCCCTTTGATTGAGAAACTGATATAAGTATCTTGTCCACAGTCTCATAACCTGGTTCACCTTATGAGAGTTGAGAATACCACTGTTTAGGTTGAGATTTAGGATATCATATCAGAATATTCATCAAGGTGTGGACAGTACCTTTTGAACAACTTGAGTAAAAGATAGTTTTTTTTTCTAAAACAGCAACTTGATTTAATATATCATGAAATAAAATAATTCAGAAAAGCACTTTTCAAATGATATAGTATAAATCCAAATCAAATCAGACATATAGCAGGAGATAAATTTCATTTACTTTCCAAATAAAATGTATGAATTCCCCAATATTGGTGAATATCAGATGAAAAAAAAGGTAAAAAAAATACTATGCTTTAAAAATGTGACATTTTTTTGCAGTCAAATAAACTTTAAGACTAACATTTTCATACATAGCAGTACTTCAGTTACTTCAATTTTGATATCATTGAGTTGTTTTAATTCAACATCTTCAACTTATGTTTTAAAAGTTATAACATGTAAATATTTCTACTTGCGATACAGAACTTTTCAGATCTTTTTATAGTACATGTAGTTTTTGTTTCAAGTTATCTCCCCTTAACTATTAGTAGGCAAAAACATCTCATATTGTAGTGTACCTATACATTGCATAAATACAATCAACATCAAAAAAACAATTAGTATGCATAATCAAGTTGCATTTTTATACTTCTTCTGTAAGGCCACATCAATTACTATAGCATTAGTTAACATCCTAAAAAAAGAAAAAAAAAAAAAAAATATCCATTTAATAACATTTTAAAATTTGATTTGAGAATGTGTTAATTCAGTGACTAAATGTTTCCGAGCACATTTGTATCCTGTAAGCTATGCATTTCTTCTCTGGTAATATTTTCAAACTGATAAAAAATCTTAAACTATAAAAAAATATTTTACATTGATGAATATTTATATAATACTGATGATGTTCAACAGATTTTAAAGGAAAATTGAGAAACAAAGAGATTGAAAAAAAAAAATAATAAAAAAAAAATATCAAGAATAAAATAATTCCATTTTAAAGTATAACTGATTTGAAAATGATATGAAGTAATGTTATTGTCTTTTGAAATCAATTGGCAGTTGCTACTTGCTTACTTAATAAAAATGCATGCATGTCAGAATACTGATAAATAAACTTGGGAGTCTTAGAACTATGATTCAAATTGGACTATTTCATTTTGATATAATGCATTTCACTTAATAACCCATGATTATTTTCTTAAATATTATCCAACTATATTTATGAGAATGTCAACAACTACTCCTCTGACAGAATTCTTTGTTGTTATGTTCATTATGGATTGGAATGACCATCAGCAGAAAATAAAAACACAAGGGTTTTGGCATGACTTCCAAAAACAAAGTCAATATATCTGTATACCTATATGATACACATATATATGGATTGCAAATTTAGGCCATGTCCCTGTGCAAAAAAAATATATCTCAGATGACCTGAAGATAGTCATGAAATACCTACTCTCATGAAAACTAATCTTCTGCAACGATTCCATCATTGATAACTGTGAAATTCAAATGTAGGTGTCACTTAAATAAATTACACTAAAAACATAGTGAGTTTAATAAATTACTTTAGATGCATATCGTACCATATACGACTAAGGATATTTTAAAGAAATGACCTTAATTTTCCTTTTAAAACCCTTGAGAATTATGTATTTTAGTAACTGAATATACCAGCTTCAGTCTTTAAGTTTAAGTCTAGAATGAGTAATTACATGATGATTGACTAAAATATAATGGATATAAACATCATAAGTGTACAGTATGGCAAGTATTCTACACAAATATCACAATGAAGATTTATCACAAGGACGCAGACCGCACAGGTGATTTACCTGTCACAGTCCTACTAGGGTACGGTCAAACTTGACAGATGTACTCAGTCTAATTTGACTGTTTTAATTCATATTACTCCATGACATTATACTCTACTCAATAACAATGGACTGTAATGCCATAGATTTTAAACAACCATGCACCCACAATCCCATACATACTCACATAAACTGGACTGATGAATGACAATTTGCTAAAACATTTTCTCAAATCAATTTCACCATTACACACACTTTATCTACTGGAAGTGTATGATTACAGTTGAACTCAATTCACTGATACTCAAAGCTTTAGGAACTCAGAACTTTATTCCATGAATCCATGCTGTACTATAGAACTACCCACAAGTTTACTCAAACATTCAAATTATCCATTCGACTATAGAAATATTCTGAGCCTCCCCATACCGAAATAAAGCACACTAAAGTATACTTTTATGCTACTTTAAGTATACACTTTTTCCTACTTTTTTGAAAAAGTACCAAAAAAGTATACTTTTTTTGTACTTTTCTGGACTTAGAAATTTTTCAGAGTACTTTTTCTGTACTAAATTTGGACTCTGAAATTTCTCAGAGTACTTTTTTTGTACTTTTCTGGACTTAGAAACTTTTCAGGGTACTTTTTCTGTACTTTATTTGGACTCTGAAATTTTTCAGAGTACTTTTTTTGTACTTATTCTGGACTTAGAAATTTTTCAGGGTACTTTTTCTGTACTTTATTTGGACTCTGAAATTTTTCAGAGTACTTTTTTTGTGCTAAAATCTGACTTAGAATTTTTTTGAAAGATTGTGAAAATATGGATGTACTTTTTTCCTACTTTTTTGGGACTTAGAATTTTTCAGCTAATGCCATTGTGCTTTTTTTGTACTTATTATGGACTTAGAATATTTTCAGACATTGCGAGGGGTTATAGCATATTAATATTTTCAAAATTAAATCGGACTTTTTCAGTCGACTACAAATCTAAGACTAAAAAAATAATACCCAGGATTAACCACAACAAATATCTATCAAATAAGATACAGAAAATTATCATTTGGTAATATTAAATGTTTTTGATCTCGTTTTTTGTTGTTTTTTTTTTTTTGTCTTTTTTATGTTCTAAAAAATACTTTTCATACTTTGATCAGTACCACAGAAATTTATCTAAAAATAATTAAAATTCAACAATTATTATCATAAGTATTTCACTTCAATGTACTTTGTTAGTAAGGTTCACACATTTTAACGGTGATTTCTTTGTCACTTTTCGTTTGTATTTCCATATGCATCTCAGAAGTAATAAACTTCACATTGATGAATGTTACTATACGTTCATGTGACGAACGTCAAAACTTAGCTCTATAAAAATTTTGTTCCAGATCGTTCTTTGAAGTTACAGTATTTTGGCTTTAATTATAAACTCTTTAACGGAGTTTAAAACATTTCGTTTATCCAAACGTTAACCTCTACCAGATCGGGGATCACTCTACGAACACACATGTGCCCGTGCCTGTAATACGCTTTTAATTCATTCAAATGAAATTAAAATCACCTGCTCTTTGTCTGCATATCATATACTTGCTGGATATACGTGGTTTTAAGATTACATCTGATAATTGCACCCGAAATCACGTCGTGTTCTGTCAAAATATTCACCGATATACTCATATAAACATGTGTAATACTGATATAGTCACTCGGACGCTTCTTTGTAAAACGTATATTGAAGTCAAGCGCTGTGATGATCTCGATCTCGATATGGCTGGACTGACAACAAACAGGCATGATCAAGGAACAATATTCCGGTATTTAAATCAGAATTACATCGCATTCATTGAAATGGTGAAAGTGAACACAAAAAGAAAACTTTAATTTGTCTGATATTTATTTAGCAAGATCGTACGATAATTCGGACAACGACACAATGTAGCTGTACTCTAATCTGTTGTAGAATGATCTCGTAGGAGTGTTGTGTGTACAAATAAAATACTCTATTGTATACAAAAATCAAGATCAATACCAAGATCTATCATAAGTATTTTAATTGATATAGTAGACGGCTTGAATAACTGCAACTCCAAGATCGATCAAAAATATTTCAACTGTTTTAAACTAAATCTTGAAACCTGTGTGTTAAGCTAACAAAGCGATCAGGATATATGCTTAACGTCGTACCGAAAGTTAATTTCACCCGTGGTGTTAATTAATATAAGCGACAGTCGACTGTAATGGCAAATCATACCTAGCTTTATTGTTTATTGGAGTTACCTGTGTACCTCCCGTCTCACCTGTACACATATTGCCCCTCTTAGACGAAGTCTTATGCCTGCGGCGTTAATTATAACAATTTATATTGTCAAGCTTGACTGCCTTTCACTACGATCAGATCACAGGTGCCTACCCTCATTTAAACAAAACATCCGGATTACATAACAGGTACTGACGAGGCTTTATACCTGTGTCAGATTATCATCGGTCGGTTCACCTATGACCTCGGGGCCGTGATCTCGTTTGTTTACTTCGGTTTACGGAATCTACCGAGATTTGACGAGTTCGCTTCGTGCGATCATTTTGTGCAATGTGCAAGCTTTAAATGCTGAAGTAGTAATACCAAAAGTATGAAACAATAGAGGTTAAGGAAGTAGAATATAAAAAAACAAGTAATAAAAGAATGAAATCGATACAGTAGATCTCCGACAAAACTTTTTTTTTATCCCATGATGCAACAAACAGCGAGATTTTAGCGGGAAGTCTGATAGCCATGTTTGAATTTCACCGGATGTTTATCTACGGAAGAAACATAAACAAACACGATTTTGATATAGAATAGCCTAAAAACGAAATTCATTTTCTTGCCTAACTGAAGAAGATCGACTATCTGTCAGTAAGTGGCCAAAGAATATCAGCTTTCTTGTTGTTTTTGGCGACAAATGCTCATTTTCACCCGAAAATATCACAGATATCGCGACCAGGTAAGTTTACAATTTTATTATTTAAATCTATTTCGTCTTCTGCACGTTCCTACATCGTTTCACATTATATAGGTGAATAGGGGCCTACACATGTTAATATTAATACTTGATTACTTCGTGTTTCAGGGTTTTCATAATGAATTCATCACCGATTACAGTTTACACGGCCCGAGTTTAATTAACAAAGAACTGCTAGATCCGGGGATCCACGTGTGTTTCAATCGTAAGTATTCAATTTACAGATTTATGCTACCATACGCCTGGGATTTTATAAGCATCCTGATTGATAGCACCCAAATATTGAGAACAAGAAGAATTTTATTTCTTTATTGACGAACTTCGATGTAGTTATATTGCATTTTTATTTCTGTCACGTAACGGTAAATTCGTAATATCTTTACTACATATTTCATGCATTTTGACAAATTTCCAATTAATTTTTATGACTTCGTTTTTCAATGGAATTTATTGAAATTTCACTTACATGTAAAGAATTATTTGCTTATTCATCTGATAATATTTACAGAATTTTTTGTAGTTGATTTCAAGAGATATTGCATAAAATTTCAAAAAAAATAGCAATGACATTTTTAAGTTAGAATATAAGAACGAAAGTAATGTCACATTTCGGGCAACATGTGTATATCTATTTTAGGGAATATATGTAAAAATATCGGTAAATGAGCTAATAATTGTCTACTATAGTATATGGAATTTGAAGAAAATACATTCAAAAACGAAGTCAATAAAATCCATTGAAAATTTGTTGTATGTCATGATCATGATCAATTCACAAAAAAATGATCTCAAGAAAATGATTGAATAAAAAAGATCTGTGTTTTGGAGTATTTTGATAGTTAGTTGCATAATTTAAGATGAAACAAACTGTCAGAGAATTCTGGAGTAGCTTGATTTTTATTAAAGTACTTATCCTTATAATTAAAAGTTTTATGTTGTAGCTTTAAACTTAACTTGTATACCTGTGGCTAGCTTTTCTTGATAAAAAGACTTCCAAGCAGACATGCATGTAATAAATGACAGTAAAGTGATCAGGTGCATATATAAGGAAAATTATCTACATTTTTATATTAAACAAATCTTCACAATTATTCTAAGTTTTGATATAAAAAATATTTTAAAATTTTTTCTTTCTTCCAACAGATTATGCAGTACATTCTGAAGTGACGGAAAGCTTAAAGATATTGCATTGTGGTCCGAATTGAGGGCAATGATTCGCATAAAGCAAAAAAGGAATGAAGAGAATCAGACATTTTATTTTTCGAATTCACACTTACTTGGATTTGACCAGTTAAGCAAGCAACATTATGCATATACCATACTTCATTGTATTCAGTATGCATTTATGCATTGTTTTTTATTTACATTTTTTTGTTGTGTTTACTCAAGAGGAATTATGATTCGACAATTTTTACAAATGTTGTTGCCCTTTTTATTTAGAATAGTATATTTTTTTTGTCTGGATCTCCTACATACACATGATATAAAATTGTGTTTTCCTGCTTGAAAAAAATATTAGAATAATTTATCAAAAGTTATTGCCCTTATACATAGATGTCCATCTGTAAATCCTTAACCTCACCCTTAAACAAATTTCGAGCTTATTAGATCAAGACTTTGCTATGGCATGAAATTATACTCAGTGGAATTGTGATTGGATAACTAATCTTGTATTTCAATGTTTGTTTTCACTTGATACAATTGTGCATTTCTCTTAGGAATGGGACTGATGTATGTATTGTTTAAGCATGCAGTATTCTCATTTAAGCTTATCTGCTATATTTTCAGAACTAATTTCCTACACCATTAAATTAAGTCCCTTTTTTTGGTAATTTTTTCCTACTTTTTTTTATATTTTTTCAGTACAAATTTCCTACTTTTTTAGTACTATTTTCCTACTTTTCTAGTACTTTTTTCCTACTTTTCCACTACTTTTTCAGTACTAATTTCCTACCTTATTGGTACTTTTTTCCTACTTTTTCAGTCCTAATTTCCTTCTTTTCAATACCATTTTCCTACTTTTTTGATACTTTTTCAGTACAAATTTCCTACTTTTTTAGTACTATTTTCCTACTTTTCTAGTACTTTTTTCCTACTTTTTCAGTACTAATTTCCTACCTTATTGGTACTTTTTTCCTACTTTTTCAGTACTAATTTCCTGCTTTTTCTGTACCATTTTCATACTTTTTTTGTACTTTTGTACTTTTTTTGTACTTTATGGACTTACTGTAAAAGTACTAAAAAAGTATAAAAGCACAAAAAAAGTACACCATCAATTTGTCCCTGTGCACTTTATACTATTATTGTACTTTTAATGTACTTTTTCTGTACTATATTTGTGCTTTTTCTGTACTTAATGAAAACAATAAAATGTACTAAAGGTATACTTTTGTTAGACTTTTTTTGTACTTTAGTACTTTTTTTGACTCAATTTGGAACCGTGTTGGAATATCGGTTCCAAATTGAGTCAAAAAAAGCATACTTTTTCTATGCTTTTTTAGTACTTTTTTCCCATACTTTTTTTGTACTTTATTTCGGTGTGGGTCTATATAAGCTATTTTTCCTGACTGTAGACAGTGTAGAACTAAAATGTCCTGAGCCTCTATCTGACTGTAGATATTCTGAGCCTCTGTCTGACTGTAGATATTCTGAGCCTCTTTCTGACTGTAGATATTCTGAGCCTCTTTCTGACTGTAGAACTGAAATATTCTGAGCCTCTATCCGACTGTAAAACTGAAATATTCTGAGCCCCTATCTGACTGTAGAACTACACTTAACATTCTTATCCTCTATTCGATTGTAAATCTACACTTGAATATTCTGAGCCTCTCATTGACTCTAGCACTATATTTAAATATTCTGATCATTCACTTGACTGTAGAACTATAAATAGTCCAAATGCATGTTCAAATGTTTAAGAGTGCTAAAACAATCTGACATACCATTCGCTTGTGAAACTCAGCTCAAACACACTGTTCTCCTCTCATGAAATTCCTTATTTTCTATAAAGGAAACGTTAATGGCAGTTTCAGATAGGATATCTAAATTCTCCTACAGAGATATCCTGAAGACTATATCATCCATTGACTTTCAGCATATAAATGCTGAATTCTCCGGTATAGGTGACGTACAGCACAGATATCCTGATGTTTCCTGTACATAGAACATCCTAAGAATTATAGTATATTATATATTTGTATCTCAGTTATAATATCCTGAAATCTGCTGTAGACTAGGATATCCATGATATCAGGAAGATATCTGATAATTTACTTCACAGATATCCCAAGGTTTCTGGTACAAATAAAATCCTAAATATTATACCTCATTAATGGATACCCTGAGGTCTGTTTTAAGGATATCTAGGATCTCGAATTACAGGGTAGATGTATCATAATTTACTTCTAGATATCCTGCAATGATGTTTTGGGAAGGAAAATTTCTGGTCCAATGAATGCACATCCTGAATTTTTTTGTCTTAATTTATCCCGCGAAATCCATCAAGAAAGTTTTGACAGCTACAGAAAAGAAAATCCAGGTCCATAGAACTGGTATCCTGAATATCTGTGTAGATATCTAGTGTTGTAGATCTACTCCTGGGGTTACTTCAGAGGCTCAGTACATACATCCACACCTCTCCTCCCTAATTACCTCCAATTGTAGGGATTACTTTTATAAGTCCTGTATTATACAGCTTCGTATACAGTCAGAGTATTTATAAGAGACAACAAAATTTGTGTACCACATATGTAATGGAAATGGAAATCTGAAAATCACATCAGCTTCTGACTGACTCAGTTCATTTTCAGCAAGATTTTGGATGATGTTAATCATGAAAGTTTCAGTGAGCTTCCAAGTTTAAAGCATGTATCTTCTCCATAACATTGTGACTGCTTCCCACTGATGAAAAACAGCACATTTGTGTTGCAGACTCATCGATGAGGTAAAACATTTGTTTGTAAGTCGAAATGTAAAATCAATCAACAATCGAACACAAGGAAAGTCCAATTAAGAGACACTTTGGCTGACCATCTAAACTGAATTCACACACTTGCTTGTCATTAGCTTTGTATCAATGCAATTCCTTCCTATGGAAAATTGTTTGCACTATTCCTGCTATTTGACATTTCTATACCTCATAGTTGTTATTTTATCTCCAAGAATACTTCTGATATTTGTAAGACGATGAACACATACAAATCTGCCATACAAATGAGATTCCACTGACGAGGACTTATGCAGATCTATGCCAACTAATATTTCATAGTTATAAATAGCACAGAAATTGATGTCATTTATAATCCATCTTAATATTGTTTAAGGATGTGCTGTCGGAAGATTACACAGAAAAATCCTTGGGGCAATTGTTAGTAGAATCCAGTAGCAGGAATCCTACCCTGAATATTTTAGAAATTCTTTGAGGAAACATGCTTTCCTTCAGCTGTCTCAGACAAGATTAGCACTTTAATCACATCTATCCTTGTCATACACACTTGAGGTCAAGGAGATGATGCTAAATTCCATTTGATGTCTCGGCATTTGATTAGATGAGAATTTATAAGTTTGAGACATTTTGACAAATGGCTGTCAATCTATCCCAGTGACCTTGAACTTGACTGACGTTCGGTTACAGGTTTGCTTTGTTTACACATACAAAATATACATTTCGAAATCAATGACTAGTAGAACACTTCTAGGAAAATTCCTCTCTGTCTGACTGAGACTGTTCATGTCCAAGGGACACTACTCCTGTAGAAAGGGAGGTAATTCTTCATCAAATTGAAGTTTCATTCATTGGGCTGTTGGAACTGTAAGCACTTGCCAAGCTCGATTTACTTGTCATATGTTCCTGACTACTAGAATCTGTAAAAAGAAAGAAGGTTTATTTAAGAATTTTATCAAAAACGTTTTGCAGTCTAATAAAAGAGAGCCTGCATGCCGAAATATCTTCTATCACACTATAAATTGTGTCTTATTAATGGAAACAATGTACATTGAATGGATTAAAAAATAATTGATAAAATACTTATAATTCTTAATTCCAAAACTAAGGGAGATTACCCTAACAAAATTTGCAAGTGTAATATATACCCTCGTTAAGTAATATTAATTTCAATTTTTCAAAATGTATAATCGTTTACAGCAACATTATCATTGACAGGAAAATTTGTTCATTTTAGAATTTTTTACCAAGCTAAAAATCCATGATCAAACAAATTCTCTGGTATTCAAATTGCATGGCTTGCATTTGAACACAGCCAAAACGAAAACACCAAAAGTCAATCGCTCTCACATCCTTATTTTAATATTTTTAAATGTTTATATTTATATCATGTTGATATTTATATCATATGACCAAGAAGAAATATGTCTAAATACAGACATAAAGGAGATTAAGGATTAAGTGATTGAAGCATAATTTTAATCAACTACTTGTACCTACCTGGTACATGTACATTGTATTAGCAGAAAGGATGACAAAACTCTAGCTGGTAGGTGTGTGCAAATTAGCTAATATACACAGGGTATAGTAGATTACATAAACTGCATATACATACAGTGTATACATGTACACAAACATATTCATGAGGTATTTCAGAACCAATGCAATATATATCCCATATTTGTTACTTAAAGCAAAAGCAGGAAGTTTCCCTGACAAAGTAAACACAGTAAGCTGTCGGTGACAATAGCTAGCAGGAAACTTACCAAGAAATGTTACTAGGATACAAATTCTCTATCCTTGTATGATACAGTAAAACCTCCATAACATGCCATTCTTTCTTATTAAAATGTTATCATGCTTATTGCAGGTATATTATTAAATTTATTTATTTTTTTAATTTTGCTTAAAAATTTATTTTTGTCTCTATCTGCCTTAATCGGAAACAATTCCTTGCATTGTTAAAACTTCACTGGAAAAGAATGGCAGTATAATGAAGTTTTACCATAGTTTAAGATACCTTTGACAGTTTAATAAAACACAAGACTACAAAAAAGTATTATAGATAATTATTTGAATTAGTATGCTCATAATTCAAATTTACATTGGATATTGTTCACAAATACAGGTATAAATTCAATTCTTTAGTAGTAATCTGATTTTCCCAAAAACTCTTTCATATATATAATTTGATGGCTTGAAATTTTGAGATATCTCTAAAAATAAAAACAAAACGAGCTGTTAGAGGGATCAGTCTTAATCAAGATCTGATTAAATATGAAATAAATTATAAAACAAAATTATTTCTATTATTCTTTTGCAGAAATATTATTGCAAAGAGATCAGATATAGCAGACATATGCTTGTGAAGTGGTTAGAGAAGTGGCCCCTGTTTTACCAGTGGTACGTTCCTGGTATCATAGGAAGTGTTATCCTGGAGACAGTCTATTGCAGAAAGTGGGGGTAACAGGCTGAGAAGGCAACTGTCCACACCACGTCACGCCAACGCCATACATTACAAGAGCAGGTGAGTGACAGATTGACAGAGAGTTGAGGAGGTTATACAACAGGAATTCACCTCCGTGACAACTGTGATATGTACCTACCAATACTTGACATGGAAAAATGGGACTGTGAACTTCGCCTTTTATAGGGAGTGAGGTACGTGGACGGTACCCAACCCTCCTGATTGGTCGACAGATGGCGGGCGTACCACCAACCCGTTGACCCCGTTCGTATGATCTCCACAACGTCGCGCTCTCGCATGCTGACTTCATTGGCATCACTGGCGTGAAAGTCTCCAATGGACTGATATTGCTGCAGGTAAGATGGCTAGGGAAGAGAGATATATTCATATAATTGTACTCACCATCTAATTATATATAAATATCATAAAATCAGGAAAATTTGATCAGTAAAGTATTAGTTTTTCAATTTGATCATTTAACTTGTTATGTGCTGGAAAGTGAGAATTTAAACCATTTCATATACATGTAATTAAATATCTTTCCTGAACCAATGGATTTTCTTATCAAAGAATCACTAACACTACACAAATATCAAATAATCCATGGTTTCTTCCAATAGCCAGATATCTACATGTTTCTAGGAATATCCATGATATTTTTATTAATACTGCAATTTTTAGAAAAAAATGAATTTATTGGTCAAGTGGCATTTACAAGCCTTTATACACGATGTATACATATATTTGTTTATTTATTTATTTATTCATTTTGTCTAATGAAGTGTCAATTATATCACTAAAATATCACAAACAAAAATCCTATACTGGTTGTGATATATCAAAGTTTATCTATATACAACTTGTATACATATTAAGTTCTTTCTGGTCATTTATGTGGTCAGCTCTCACCTCCGACCCCCGTCTGTCACGACCTCTACACTCCTCCTCGTCGGAGTTGGTGAACTCTCCGCTGGACCATCCGTCGTCCTCATGAGGTGGGGCAGGGGGAGACTCCGGAGACATCATCTCCAGTCCCTGTGGCACAGTCGGAGCATTGTTGTTACATGATGTCTGTCTGTTTGTCCTCCAATTGTCTACATATCTAAAAGAAAAACCATTACCAGGTAAGTAGATTGTTTTAGCATGTTTGTTGGTCGGCAGAGTCCACCCACCTGTTTTCCATGGTTACAAAAAGCTGCATTTAATGTCATTCTAAAGTTGAAAAATAATGGTCCAATTAAACTGAATTAGTAGTATCTTAATTATTCTATGGAAAGTTAAAAAACTACAAGAAATTTTGCACTAGTTGTTACCAATATATTTACTTGCCCTCAGACCAAATCTACTTGGTCCTGGGCCATTGGGCCTGTTTTTTTCAGCCTTGCATTCTACAACTTATTTACAATCACTTAAGCAAATACATATATGATAAACAATTAATAAAATATTCAATGATTTTCTAGGCCACAGGCCAGGAATCAAGTTCAAGGCTTGTACCTAAGCTCCTAGGTACTGTACAACGTATACCGCTAAGAACTTTTCAAGACTATACACCCTTTTGAAAGAATTGTCAGGGACCATTGACTTTAATTTGGTCAATATCTCTTTCTCAGGTTCATAAAAAGCAATTAATTGATGATGTTCACCTTGATCCTTCTTCTAAAATTAATTAAGGGATTTTATATCTATATCCTCCTCCCACCCTGCAAAACCTAGATAGATAAAGAAACACTAGATCTCCACCTACAGTATTTTTCCCCTTTCCTCTTTTATTCATTTCCATTTTTTTTTAACCTACCTGGAATTATTGCACGGTCCATCCTCTCCTAAATGCTGTAGGTCTTCTTCAGATTTCCCTACCAGATTTAAATGGTCAACTGGAAAAATAAACACCCAAACCAAATAAGATTTTTAATTCAGTTTTGCCTTTTTACCACACAACATAGCCATGAATCCTTATAATCAATTTCACTCACCTTTTATTCAAAGAGCTGAATATCGTTCTCCTTAAACATTATCAAATCAATTTTAATTACAATTAATTTCATTAGTTTTTTTTCTTTCATGATAAAATAGCACTTTACTGAATATCATAAAGTTTAGATTCATTTCAAAATTTTTATTTTAGAAAAAAGTTGTAAAAATAATATTTGGATAATCAAAACAATGGGATCAGGATAAGTGAGTGCATACAAAGGGAGACAACCAGCTTTCAATCATCTCCAATTAAGTTTTCAAAAAATGCATTCTAAAAGCATAGCTTTATCTCAAATATAACAAAATACATTGTCATAAAATGTGAATCAGCAAAACAAAGCATGGCTAGAGGCAAGAAATAAAAAATCAGGATGGTTTGATTTGTTCCAAAAAAAGATACTAAAGATGATGACATGTGTATACATGAACTGTGACAAATGATTTCTGTGACGCAATGACAATGAGAGGGATTCAAAGTGAAAATGTGAAAACTAAAATCAAGCAGTGAACTTGTGTATAACAGGAGACACTCACATATAATTACCATTTAGGGGAAGTGATTATAATTTGAGTTTCGTGATAGAGTTATCTCCCTTGAACCCTTAAGCACAATCTACCCATATTTACTTACTCAAGTGTTATACACTTCACATACAGGTAACACAGGATTTGTAATATATATTTCTATCCCTTGAAACCCTTTCACAACCTACCAGGTACTTGCATACTTAAGGATGCAACATACCATATTTATCCATAAACATTTAAGCCATTGTCCACAAATAAGTCCTCTTCTTCATTTTTTGAAAATTATCAATTTTAAAACTGTAATTAATCTACAGGTGTTTCAAACTTATACACTAATTTTTTACACAAAATAAAGACATCAATTTCTGTGCTATACGGTAAAATATTCAATACAAGTTTTTTGGTAGTTACCTCCCTTGAAACCTTTTCTGCGCATCTATCATTAATGAAATACAATGTCTCCAGACTAAGCGCTTATTGGATATCATTGATGTTGTGATAACTGAGTAATATATATATTTGTTAAATAGATAAACCCAACCTGGTTTGTAAAGAACTTTGTTGTAACAAAAAGAAATTAGAGAGGGATGGGGAAGATGCAATCAGACACGATTTCTGATTTCTGATACAAAGAGAAACAGAATATCCATCTTTGAATCCCTTCCAGGTGCCTTGCATTTTCCCACTGACATGTTTTATTACAACATATTTGGTAACACTACAAATTTTGTGCAACATATCAATAAAATGGTTGCCACTAATATGAAACCAAAACAATCATCGTGCTATTACAGGGTGAATGGCTAATTCTAGGCCATGCTTAGTCTTGTAGAGATATTTACCATCAAACTTACTTTTCAGCTGATCAAACTGGCTCATTAGAACCCGTTTGATCTCCTTCACCCACATGTCTTTACAAGGCAGTGTGGGTGCCTACAAAATAGAATTAGCAAACGTTAGTTTCAAATCCGTAATTTCGGCCATTGTTCTACAGTATGAAATCAATGTGGTGTACATCATTTACTAATTCAATATTTACATTTCAGACAATACATGTTCTACATCGATTAGACTTAATTTAACCTGAATTCTAATTTCAAAATATCATTCAAGGTAAATATATTTTATTGTAATAAGGGCACCTGCTTTATAAGATTATCACAATATCAGTAATTAATGGTGGGTTTATTTCAGGATTATTTTCTTACATTTCTCAGCATGTTTACTCAACTTCAATTGACATATTGGTGTGAATACAGAGAAAAACATCTAATTTTTCAAAAGTTTCCCAACCACACATTGGAATCATGTTTTCAATTAAGCTCTAAAAGGACAAAGATTTTAAAGTTGTGGGAAGATCTACCTTATTGATTTTGAGCTTAGAATTACTGTCTTGTTTACATGTTGTATCTCTGTTTGTTGTTTTACTAACCTGAATGATATAAACCTCTTCTCGTCCTCGTAACCATAACTCAAACTTCTTCTTATCTCCCTTGATATTCTCTGTGAGACCAACTTGTGAAAGCTGTGAAAAAAAGTTTCTCAAAATATAATCATCGATTCTATCTGAATCAATCACAAAAAATGTCCAGTTAAAATTGAACAACTTGATCCCACTTACGATGCCCTTATAAGGCATTTCCAGGTCTGGGCTACTTTTTTTTGTAGCTCAACAAATAAGAAAATCACATTATGATTATTCCTGTTTACCACTGCAGGTACATCCATATATATTGAACCAATGTGAATTTTTTCCAGCTTTGAATAAATGAAAATGAATTTGTGTTTTCATTTAATTATATAAATATTTCTCACAATAATGATTTTTTTTTCACTATTATGTTCAAATTTCAAAATTTTGTAAAAATACATGAAAATGAATTTTTACTTACTTTTAAAAGGTTTTTAAAACTATAAACTCCTTTTTCAGATGATAAACCAACTTCTTCTTTTCTTTTACACAATAATATAGATTTCTCATATAAAAACATGTGTCTCTGCATTGGTTTAAATCGCAGGTCTTTGATTCGTCCACGCTGATGTTCTGTTAACACATTGAATCCTCCCTGCATGAGTAACTTCCCCTGATCAGATAAGTTTCCCTGAAAACAATAAAGATTGAATAAATATATAAATATATATAAATCAATAAATTACAAAGACATGAAAATCTGTCTTAATTTTCTCATTTTTCCCTTGAAAATATATCCTAGTTACTGCTACTCATTATTATGTCAAATAATTCATTTTATTTTATTTTCTTCTTATTATTATTTTTCATTTTTCTTCTTCATTTTTCTTCTTCATTTCTCCATTCAAACCAGAGACTTCAAAAACTGATTTCCACCTAAACAATTTAAACTTATGTTGGAAAAGGTAGGCATGTTCATCACGAAAACGTACAGGAAATCCGACGATCGACACCTGATGCATGCTATCATTAACAAATCGTACAACATCCAACATGGAGTCGAGTGCTTCCTGTATATGAGCTTCGCATGTGGGGTCCTGCTCAGAAAACCGCAGCATTTCCTGAAAAAGAAATAAATGGAAAATTGAGAGTTATTTATAAAAAACATTTTAAAGTGAGGTACATCATTGTCAGATCCAAGCCAATTACCTGGTAAAGTCAAAAATCTGAATTTTCTGCATGCATTCACTTCTGAAAATCTTGTTTAACCATGCAACCTTTACTAATAACAAAAGATGGCAGAAAACTTTGACAAGATATCATCATCACCAGAATCAACTTTCTTCAAATACAATTTAGAAGATTATTTTCCCTAGCTGTACGAGACTAAAGACAAGGTTCTGTGATATATCCTATACCTACCTTGAGTAAGAGCTGGTATTTTGTGATTCGCTGTACAGGTGTCCTATACCTACCTTGAGTAAGAGCTGGTATTTTGTGATTCGCTGTACAGGTGTCCTATACCTACCTTGAGTAAGAGCTGGTATTTTGTGATTCGCTGTACAGGTGTCCTATACCTACCTTGAGTAAGAGCTGGTATTTTGTGATTCGCTGTACAGGTGTCCTATACTTACCTTGAGTAAGAGCTGGTATTTTGTGATTCGCTGTACAGGTGTCCTATACCTACCTTGAGTAAGAGCTGGTATTTTGTGATTCGCTGTACAGGTGTCCTATACTTACCTTGAGTAAGAGCTGGTATTTTGTGATTCGCTGTACAGGTTTAAGGAGGTATGCCCCTAATGGCAGCTTGTGTCCCAGCTTCCTCTGACATTCCTGAAAATAGGATAAATCCTCATGCTCAGACAAAAATAATACGTCATATATCACATCAAATATCCATTATTTTCCTTCACAAAACGAAAAATATATTCATTACAATTCTACATTCATTTACTATTACAGAAATCACCTAAAACTATACCACTGAAAAAAAAAACCTATGAATTTAACATAAAATACAGGTAAGATTTACCAAATATGAGTCAAGGACTTCAGAAAAAGAAATGGTATCAGACTAAGAAGTTCTAGAAAACTGAAGAACCTTACCAGAAAGAATGGGTTTTGATCGCCGACCTGATTCCGTAGAGCTTCCGATCTAAGCTTGTTTTGGCAATAGACGCTGTACAGGTGGAACTCTTCATTCTGAAACAATCAATCAATAATCAATAATCAATAAGTTGATCTATCAATTACTTAATAAGTGCAATTTTTTTTCAAACAATTCAAAAGGATATCAAAGATTTTAGGAATAGTTTAAACTGTAATATATAAATGATTATATATTCAATGAGTGAAAATGATGCTTACCCTATTGGCAAAACATTTTCCTACTTTTGCCGGCTGGTCCCTACAATTCTGTAGTTCTTGAAGAAATATACTGAAAAGAACAATCATCAAATAAAATACAGTGTATTAAATAAAATCTTATTTCTTCTGTTTTTTTTTCCCATTATTAAGCAATTGTTCGATCAAATTTCAGCCTGGATAAGATGTTATAAAATATTTTATATCAAATATTTGGTATATCTTATTGTAACTTTAGATCTTGTGGGATGAATCTATGAGTGCATGGCAGGGAAAATTATTGCACCGCTTGCATACAAAATATTCTGTGTAATGGTCAGATCTTTCCTCGTCTGAACTGTTCACCGGAGAAAAAAATCCTTCCCCTGGGGGAGCTTTTAGCAGGGGGAAGAAATGTCTATTACAATACTGTGTCATATTGGACTCAAAGATAAAAACGTACGCAAAATTAAAACATTTTAAAATGATGTACTTATAATATGGAAGAAAAGAACATTTAATAATTCATTCATGAAGAAATATAATAAAACTAAAAATAATGCTTCCTGTACACAAATGAAAGTATCTGAAAGAATAAGATTTTAAATGAAATCATTCTTACTTTTTATGAAAAGAATATATCTGTTCTAGGTTGCCAAAGAGTATTTCTTTCTTGCCCACGAGTTCATCTGGAATGAGGTGCTGCATGGTCCTGTTGTCCAACTCCATCAAATAACCCTGTAAATAAACAAGTCTCAATACTCAAACTTTCTGATTATCTTTCGATGTCAACATTCATTACATCACATTACTTCAGAAACTTGAATTGAATTTACTTTCATATTTTCAAGTTTACAAGAGTTTGGACAAACAAGCATACACTTCTAGTAGTTGTAAGTAAAACATTTTCCACTTGCAATAAACTTTATGGATTTCAGGTCTATAAGGAAGAGTTTGAGAAATGAGGAAGTGATAATTCTGAGTCTCAAAATTGGAAAGGTGTTACTTGATTGAAATCTGAACTAAAAATTTAATTCTTGATATTATTTCACTATTTTCGGTGAGAAAATTAAGAGCTCCAATTCATTTACAGAAATTTGTCAATGAAATCAACTCTTCAAAGTACAATATACAATGTGTTTATAGAACAACCACGAATTCAACAGTGTTAAACCGATATGTAATGTTTTAATTAATAGAAATTAACCTTTATAATATCGTAGAGTTGTGACACATAAGTTTTCTCTGTCTCTATCAGCTCATTCAGCACATGTCTGAAATAGGAAAAAAATATTTGATAAAATAAACATTCAGCACATGTCTAAATAGGAAGAAATTATTTGATGAAATAAAACATAAAGAATTAATACCAAAATTATATTTAGAGAACAAATTCAAGCTCAATGGGTACAGCTAGAATACATTAATTTTTTTTTTGCGGGAATTATGGAACAGATATTTTTCTCTATTTAATTCTAATCTTAAAACACAGTCAATGGTCGACTTTAATAAGACGTTATTTTTACAGACATAAACTTACTACAATATATGTCGCTTACCTCCTCTTAGCCATTAGCGTATCTGTGTCCATCATGCTCGTTGACCTTGCTGACCCTGATGACCCTGAAGAGGTCGTAGTTGACATAGAGGTCACAGAGGCACGAGTCTTCTCACCAACATTAAGACTATCCGGGAGACTGCCCAGGTTTGAACACGGAGGTGTAATATAAGGACGGGAGGATGCACTGCCATCGGTCCGTAACTATGGAAACATAGAAAATAGTTTACAGTAAATATGGCCTAGCTAGAAATTATCACTCTCTCCTAATGTGATGTATATAAATTAAATGAAATATTTGAAGAGTGGTGTCTGATATATATTCCAGCTGACCTTTGTTAAGTAAACTGGTAACAAAGCCTTTCTTGCCAATACAGTCAGAAAGGGTCATCTGGGGAGGCATTTCCTTGTAGCAACTGGTGACAACCTCACTGAATACCACTCAGGAAGTCTATATTTTATGTGCTACCTAGAGCAATCACGGTAAATTATTGTGTCCATGGACACTCATGGTTACTGGTTACATTACCCGAGTTTCTATATGTGATACTTAGCAATAAATGCAGATTGATAAGCTATGCTCCTTCTTAACATCAGCAGTTAGGAGGAATTCTTCAGAACCACAGATAGATAACTATACACACAGTACAACTGTATATAAATCATCAACCTTGGGAGGATGCAATTTCACTGATACAACAAAGTGATTTAAACTGAATAGTGAATATGGATGTATGGATGTGCCCAACCTAAAAAAAACACCATTTCAGATTTTTGAAACTTTCTTCAACCAAAGACCTGACTATCTTTTTAATATTTCCCAACTCACCCGAGCCGACCTTTCGTAGATGCCCTGTTGACGTTGCTGGTTTTCAGTATTAGTTTTGCGTTTCTGATCAACGTCGTGATGATGAGAATGTGGAGGATGTGGGGGATGGCCGTGGGCGGGTGGTACGCGGTGTGAGGTACTTGGGCGGGCTGATGGCTTGGCTACTTGCTGCAGGCTATGATGACGCTTCTCACACATAGCTTGTACGTCCTCAATTCTCTTCAGTACTTTCTGCACATTTGCCTGTAATAGTTTTGACAGTTTAACACAAAAGTCTATATTGATGTGTTTCTTTTTATTCTACTTTTATTGTATTTTCTCAACATAAAGAATATTCAAAACTACACTGAATGGATATTACATAACAAGCAGGGCCAAAAAATAACACCTGTCAATAGATCTCCATCAAAATTCATCAAATATGAAAATGCAACAAGCCGAATTGCTTCATCAATATGATATTAAAACATCATTACTATTTAACTATAAATCCTACTAAGTTTCTTAACCTGAAGATCATACATAATTTGTTGTGAGGAAACTCACTCTTGTCTCAGGTGTGATCATGTTTTCAAACAACTGTCGGAACTCTTTTGGGTTGTTGAGACGGAGTTGTCCAGCAGTTGCAACAAAACTCTCAATGTCCCTGAGTGCAACTTCAGCTCCCTGGGGGGTCTGACAAGCATCCACCTGTTGCTTTGATAACATGTCCACGCCCTTTGTACACCATTTGTTGGCCTGTCAAGGTCAAAGATCAAAAGTAAAATTACTAAATTAGAACTAAAAAAAAAAGGTGAAAAAGAACAGTTAAATAAACCCGCCCCTTGTTAAAGGCCAATTAACATAATCTTTTATGATTTCACAAAAATGAAAACAAATATAATTCACTGCAACATGAATCAATAAATCAATGACATTTCTAACAAATACATTCAACTCTTATTAGAAAATGTTTGTAATGTACAATGTATGATATGACCTTGTCAATTCTGTCCTGAAGGTCATGTGACGTGTCAAGGAGTTCACGTCGTCGGCGTAGTAACTCTCGGTACTGATCACACATGCGCTGTAGTTCGATACACTTCGGACGTATTGAGTCCACAGCGTAATGGTCGTCCATTATGTGTTGTTCGCCATTCGTCCTCATCTTTTCGGCCTGCTCAAGGTCTCTCTGGAAAATACAAAGATGGTGACACTGTTAGATATCGTACAGAATGTATATATAATGTTTTAATATTGAAAAGATTTTTTAATTGAATTGTTGAGTGGACAACTTGGAGATGAGGAGGGAGAATATGTGAGCTTCTGTTATGATTCATGAATGATAAAGGAAGTAAGAATTAGCACAATTCTTTTATACACAGGAATATATCAAAGTGTTTAGCTATTTTGAATTCTTAAAAAATATTATACACCAAAATTATACCAAATGCAAGTCAGTCAAAAAATAGCATGGTTCAGTGTGAACCGTTAACTTCATAGATAATTTAAATGTCACAAGATATACAGGTGTACATATCTATGTGTATGAAAGTAGATTCAGACATTTTTGGCTACAGGATTTATATATAGTGTCCTAGATTATGAGTTGATGAGTTTGAGACCGGTAAGAGCATACATTGAACGTCATCTGTCGTCAAACAATATATTTAGATTTAAAAATTTTGAGAACAAATATTTATTTCCAAAATAATCAATATGAACCTCAGAACCATTGAAAGTTCCATTTATAGAATATGAACTGTTTGCTTGAATTGAATGCACATAATTCTGTAACGATACCCCATGTATAATGAAAATAACATTGATTTTTTTGGGGGGGATTACATATTTGTTTTCATATGCCATGATAGTGATCATTATACATCATATTCAATGATCCAAGCCTATAACAATAGTCCCCTACCGATTGTATTTTATATAATTTATTTATCGGTAATACGTCTGTCAGTCAGACACTAGGGAACAATTTTATATGCAAAACTATATTGGACAAATCGATAAAACCCAGCCAGTGTGAAAACCTGGAGATATCCACTATACACAAAGTACCTGTATATTATTGATGATTCTGAGGAGAAATACACACTACCTGATCCATACTACATTTTTTTATGGATTATAAGGTGTCTGTAATATACAGTCTAAACCATGGAAAAAAAAAATTATTTATTTTCAGATAAAGGTAAATATTTCGAGATCGATAAACATCATCAGTGTACATATAATATCAGGTTTACATCCTAGTTCACTTGGCCGTTCAATATACGATGAAGATCTTCATGATGTTACCGTATTTATCCTATATTAGCCCAGGGTTGTAACTCTCAAAGTGTTGAATTGATTTATAAAACGAGATTATGAAATCAAAATTTGTTTTATTTTGATGGGTTTAAAACGTCTTCGCTACAGCCAGTGTCATATGAGGACGGGGTCAAGGAGACAACCCACAGTAAGAAAACAAAGCACAGACAGATAGAGTAGTGAGGAAAAAAAGAAATATCTATGATCCCAAGTGAAGAAAATCCCTGATCGTTCAGCCCGCCGCCGGGGGCCCACTTTTAGTTGCCTCTTACAACATTACAGCAGGCATAATTTCTTTACCCGCTCCTGTATGAGTAAAATTTTAATTTGTTGGAATCTTTACTGAACTTAAATATAGACATATGAAGTCGGTGAATGCTGCTTTGTTTTGATTATTGATATGACTTGTGGCCATGGGCTTATTGCAGAATACAAAATACGGTATTTCATAATTCATATAATTATAGCAATGTTTTGAAAACAATAAGTGAAAATAGTGAAAGGAAGTAAAAGTTTGGTTCCAGTGAAATTACTCTTAAAAACAGTACTTTGTTATCTTGAATACTTAAATTACAATACTACAATAAATGCATGTTTCAGCAGATTTTATTTAAAGCATTGATAATTTTTTTCTGTTTCATAAAAGTTTTTAAATACATGTAGTCAAGACACCCATCAAGCTTCATCATTTTATGACTGTGTCATCTTAAATAGTTGAAAAACTTGTGCACTTCATCTACTTTTGGATTGATATCATTATATGTTATCTTCAGGAGACATGATACAGTCCTGAAATAGATGTGTCGTTCATGAAAACCTCAGATAGGTATACACCCACAAAGTAGAATGATAATTGTTAACAATGTTTAGGGCTAAATTTTATCTCATTTTCCATGAAAATCCTATCCTGGGAAAACTCTTATCTGGAGTTTCTGGTGTAAACGTAGCCACACTACCGTGAAATTGTTGTAGAAAAACATGACAGGATTCTTCTGACAGAAAAATAGGTAATTTAACCCCAATTTAGACAAATTCTGTCACACCTATTGGGCTAATTAAAAGCACACTACACCTGTTCAGGTAAATCTTTCATCAAATTTGCTTGATTAAACACCTTAAAATAGGATCTTTAAGTCTGGCTAGGAACTTTAAACTTCTACAGACATGTTTAGACCCAGGACAGAACCTCTGAGCTCACTATACTGTGTAAAACAGTGGTAATGATTTGGTATATTCTTACACCCACCAAATTACCAGGGTAAATTGTACTCTTAAGTGCCTTTTTACTTCAGTAAAAAAATTGATTAATTCTGCTTTAGATATTTGTAAATAGATAAAACCATGAATATTTCACATATACTTAATCATGCAATAAAACCTCCAAATCAATACCACAGCTAGGAAAGGTTTAATTTGATTTTAAATGAATTTGTTGACACTTAAAACTGATATTGATGATAATTATTGTCACTCCCCTCCTCCCATCATTATAGGCCACCTGATATTATCAAAGTTTAACTTTGAAATAATTTACAACAAAATGAACATCCTTTTTTCAAGCATCGATATTGCACTGCTTTGCTGACACACACATTATTTAAAGGGAGGTAACTTTCACCTTAACAAATATTTCTTTTTAAGCATAATTCTTTATCTTCATTTTTGTTATTTTTATTTACAGAACATATTTCAATTTACTTGTTATTTTTATCTACAGAAAATTTTGTAATTTACTTTTTGTACTTTTTAAATTTAATCTTTTATCAATAGGAATATGACCGATTATATAAATATAAAATGCATCATCACTGTGCTTTGTTGAAAAGTAATGCAAGCAATAAAGTAGAAATTGATAAAAAAAAAACATGAGAAAAGGTAATCATGCATATAAATAAAAAAATTAAAATCAGTCTGTACATGTAATAATTTAAAACTGCCTTATAATGTGTATAATTATAAAAAAAATTACTTACCTTCCTATACATATAAACAAATTGAAGTCCCCTATTTTATAACAATGTTTTGATCCTCTAGCTTGAAAGACGTATGGTATATTAATGTTATAGACTTCTGTAGGCAAGTAAAATTTTTGTATAATGAAATAAGTACTTTTACCCAGTCAACAATGAGATAATTGAATTCAGTCCGGCCACATTCTTGTTCTATGGTGACCTTTCTTATATTTTTACATCTACAAAGACTCACACATTTCAAAAACTTGATAAAATTATCTATTTTTAGAATGATTATTGTGATAATTGAATTTACTTATAACTACTCATACAAAACACCTGTTACATATTACATACACCACATAATTAGATTACAGGAGCTGCCTCAAGGTTGCTTCCTATGGCCCCAAATTTTATATAACTCATTGTAGAATGACCTTGAAATGAGAAATAGTATGACCTTGTAGCCATGCATACAAATACCCAGGAAAGATTGATTGACAATCTGATCATCATATGATCCTGTCTTTAATGGATATTAATTTGGTGTATATTTAGATTGTGCTGAAGTTGCCATGGAGATTATTATCAACATCATCAAGAAAAGTAATGATTTTGATAACACATAATGAACTTTTCTACTCAAGTCCTATAAGATGGAGAAAAGTTAATTTTCATTTATATCGTAGTTGAATTCATGCAGATTCCATGCCTTCCAAATATTTCAAAGCAATGTAGGGGTGTCAAGTGGCAGCGGAGGCAAAATTGTATGTATAACACACATTTTCTAGTCTCAATTACTGACTTGAGCAAGTCTAATATTATTGTGTGTATGTTGGTAATTTTACTACAGTGACCTATGATTAACCTGTATCCTTGTGTGTAACAATTTGACCATCATATCAAAATTCTTACAAACTTAACCCCAACTAAAGCCCAACCTCAGACCTTAGCTTAGTACTATCTACCACATCAATGGACACAATAATCCATCTGTATATACAACTCAGAAATTTCACAGAGACAGAAAATATGTTTATACAACTCAAATATTCACGACAGTGAAGTCTTGAACACTCGAGATTAAAATTGAAATATCAGATAATTCTGTCAATATTTGAACAAACTTGCCCTCTTACAAGACGGCCATTGATTGAGTATTTTTTAAGGTTTGTGAACGTTTAGAGTGTCGCTGTGCTGTTATTATGCCATGAAATCAATTTACTACAATAAAAGGGTTTTATCAGAGTGGATCTTTGTAGATAACACTCACCTTATCATGCCCCACTACCTTATGCTAATGAACTCAACACTTTAAAAATACAATATTTCATTTTTCTGTGCTTATAGGGGTACCAAGGTGGGGAACTATTAAAGTCAATGACTCATTTTTATCTCACCTGAGAAACTAAGCTACACATTATCATCTGCAGAATTTGACAGCTCTCTTTCTATGACTTTACCATGTATACTAGCTACCTTGAACAGGCTTGACCCCTTTCTGTAATATGGAGACTTAAGGAGGTATGCTACCTGACTGTAACAAGACTTAAGGAGGTACAGTCAAACCTGTCTATAGCGACTGCCCAAGGGGAGGCAGAAAAACGGTCACTATAGACAGGTTGCCTTTATAGACAGGTCAAAATTATTGCACCAACCAATTTACTTAAACCTGCCATAAATAAATTGTCATTGAACAGGGCATTCAGAAGACCAGCCAGAAGTTAAATAAATGCATAAACTTTATAAATCTGAAGGGTTTAATATTTAATGATTTGTGGACCCAAACACAAAATATAACTCAAAATGGTCTTATGGATAATTTTTTGTAAATATTTTGTTCTGAAATAATACTATATGTATCCATCAAATTATCTCCCTTTCTTTCATAAATAAAGAAAAAGAATACACAATAATTAATAAATTAATTATATTTGTGTTACTACAAAATGTACTAATTATTTTGTGTTATAGTCTTTCTTCTTAAAACCAAAATATTTTTTTTTCTGACCCAAATTGAAATCCGGATATTTGTGTCAGTTTACGACTTTTTATTAGTATTGACTAATTAAAGATGGCGGCAGTACAAACGCTAGTACCGACAGCTACGATTAAGAAAGGCATTATTGGCTTTCATGTGAGTAAATCTTGTTGACAGATATGACCAGTGTTTGTTATTGAAGTGATGTATCCTAGTTGTAATCACAAAATTAACTGACCGTGTCAAATGAAGCCACCTGTGCACAGTTGTAATGTAATACCGACACGCATGGTGACCCGACTCCTCTCTTACCGAGCCCCAGGCCAGGGCAGCTACAGTAATTATAGGCTAACAGGTGGTAGGGGTCTTTTGTTTATATACTCAGGCCTGGGTTGTGGTGGTCCTTTGTTTGTATAATCAAGCCAGGGTCGATGTGTCTGAATTTTCCGGGGATTTTATGAGGGATGACTGCCAAGAGCAGAAGATGGCTGACAGAAATCGGTCGCTATAGAAAACAAATTAGCGACCGCCATTCCGAAATCACCGGTCGTTAGTCACATTAGACAGGTAGTCGCTATACAGAGGGTCGTTATATAGTAAAATCTCACGGGGAATCTTAAAACCGGTCGTTATAGACAGGCAGTCGTTATAGACAGGGGGTCGTTAGAGCAGGTTTGACTGTATATGCTACCCGACTGTGACATGGACATAAACTTACTTAAGGGTGTATGCTGAATTTACTGTGACATGGAGACTTAAGGAGGTATGCTACCTGACTGTAATAATTTAAGACTTAAGGAGGTATGCTACCTGACTGTGACAAGACTTAAGGAGGTACGCTATCTAACAGTGGCATGAACACTTAATTAAGGGTATATGCTGCATTACTGCGACAAGGAAACATGAGAATGTAATTGCTACAACTGTGACAAGAAGACTTGATGAACATTGTAAAGCCAAAAACAAAACCGATTTCTTGTTCTCATCACACACTATTAACTCTTAAGACATGTTTGCATACTCTTAAAGTACACATGTGACATTTCATTTAAGATGCCTGAGTGATCAAGTTCCATTATCAATGTATACATAATGTATATACATATCAGTCATACGGTGAACCTTAACATGAAAATGATTATGGAAAGGAATTTGACCTCTTTGATGACAAGGTCAGAGTATATTTCAAGGGGTCAGATTCATAAATCTAGTTCCGAACAAGACACAAAATTTGGTCCTTACCCAACAGAATGTGAGAGTGACAACACAAAAGAGGTATCCACTGACCGTTCCCGATACTGAATGTCCAGTTAAAACACCACAAAACTGTCCTGAGTAGACATGATACTGTCACCAGGATATCAATATCTACAGCCAGTCGATACTAAAACTCCCACAAAGATCATATCATCTTCCCATCTCTCTGTCTTTACCTGTCCGTACAGAGGTGGTAACTGTCCAGTTAGAATGTCATCCCTTGACCGATACATCCAATTTGTATGTCCGGCATATATTTCAATAACTGACCACTTTGTCCCCTTCAGGACATTCTACCTGTGGCTACGATACCTGTATTCTGCACAACTGGCAGGTATATGTGTACAGGTATATAGGTGTGCAGCGAATACAGGTAATAATTTGTAATTAGTTTCCAGGACATTGAGCTAATCACCTTAACCTGACCAGGTGACTGTATACTACATTATATGTATGTCAGTTACCTGTTAGGTTTAACTTACCATACCTGTCCAGGTATATAGTTACCTGTATCATCACCAGATGAAATAACACTACCATAATCGTTCCCCTCCAACAAGACCAGGGGGTAAGCACATCAACTTAAACTCAGTTAGAGGTGGATTTATTGATGTAGCACAAATAAACACTTGTAATCATTTTGCAATATTCAAAATCAGGGAGTGGGCGTACTGTAAGACTAGGGCTTATTGCCAGACATGGACTTATTGTCAGACATGGGCTTAGTGTAAGCCATCTTGGCTTATTGTAAGACATGAGCTTATTATCAGACATTGGCTTATATTGTTAGACATGGGCTTATTAAAAGACATTGGCTTAATGTCAGACATATATATAGGCTTATTGCCAGACATGGGCTTATTGTAAGACGTGTGGACTTATTGTCAGACATTGGATATAGAATGTCAGACATGCATGGGCTTATATGTTAATTTCACTTCCTTAAATATGATAGTTATTTTAATTTCAAATTTGAAATACAAATACCTGTTTAAGCAATGCATCTCAGATTTGCTGGCACTTAATTTAAGTAAATAAGGGAAGTCAATCATTTCTATTTTTGTAACAAATAATACGCTTAATAACACAATTCAAAGATGTTTTTAATGATATTACAGATACTGAGTGTTAATCTTTGATTTACAGGTAGGAATTATATACAGGTAAATGTAATGTCATTATTTACATACAGTATAGTGACACACAGTACATCCGAATATGTAAACTGACAGGTAGGATAATTACTAATCTACCTGTAATAATTGTTCAGTTTCTTCTTCTTGTGTGTCACAAAGAGTTTGAGGACATAATTAGGCTTATTAGCAAGATATGTCACTTTTAAAATCTTCTCCCCACGGAAAGTCAACCCAAACTGTCTCATTATAGTTAAGCTCAAGCAAAATCTTTTGAATTTTTTTTTAAGAGATATAATCATTGCAAACAATACTTCCCTAAAAACATACATAAAGATCGTACAGACTAAGTACACATGTTTTAAAATTATATTCCCTCTTTTCCAAACACCTATACTACAATGAAACATTGTAATTTAAATGTTTAAAAATAAAACGAAGATTGGCTGAACAGTATTCCATTTCAAATGAAGTATACTAGGCCCTTTTATTATCCCTACAAACTATTATAATTGGGCACAAATGAAAGACTTAACGATCGTAAGATATGTGCATGTTCAACTGAAATAAAACAGCAGAAAAATGTTCCTTCTTCAGTTACAAATAGGTATATTACAAATTAGGAAGTAACCTTGAAGTGAAAAGTTGAACTATGCACTCTGCTCTTAATAATCCTAATACACAGATCAGCATGTGTCCTTGAAAAATTACTTGACTACATGTTTTTAAGAGTCAAAGGTTTCAGTTGAAAACATTACTTACATTTGTTTACATTCTATATATTCAGTAAATATTTTTCATTTTAATATACCAGGTATTATACCCTATTAACCAGATATATCCACATAAGCCCCCCCTCCCTATCTAGGGAGCTGAACCCAAACATTGTAACTACCATGTGATTAATTGTTACAGTAAGGACTGGTCAACCTGGGCTAATTTGAGGTTCAATATCGTGATTCTGCCTTGTCCCCTTTTCCACTTTCCCCAAATACAGCACAAAACTTTAAACAGTGATTTGATCATCTATGAAATATGTCTCAAATAATGAAAGTTTTTATCTAATTTCTGGGTTTTTTTCTTGCTAAAAATAAAACTTAACTACAGTAAAGTATCTTGCCTGATATTGATGAAGACAATTTTATCGCTATCTCTCAAATTTATTATCCAACAAAATTGGAATCAGTTTTCGAAAATTTTGGGGCACTTTATATAAGTACAACCATTCACATGTCATGCGAGCATCATCTAGAGTAAATGTATATGCTTGTATTGTCCAGATGTGTATACATATCTACGTATATAAGTATACAAGTTTGTATTCACATGTAGTCACCATATATCATACCAAAGGTGTCATAAGGTCAGCTGTCAATCATTCTATAAATATATCCCTAAAGGTGTTGGAAATAACCCACATTTTCAATCAGTAACATTTGCATTGGTTATAAGATATTGATCAACACAAAAATATAGATATATTCAATATATTAACATCTTAGAAGCATTGCAGAGTTAATGTTAGCAATCTAAAACTGTCAAAAATGCTCTCGTATTTAATTTGATATAATAAGAGTTTTTAATTAAGCTACTGTAAACATGGAATTTATGAGAGGGGGAAATTTACTCAGCATCCTTTTGATCGTGAAAATTTTCCCCACACGTGTAGTTTACCTATCAAAATCGTGAAATTAACCGCCCACGAAAATAACCACATTTACAGTATATAAAGATTTAGCATAAAAATTGGTGATCCTGAAGTATGATAATTGATTACCACTGAATTCTTTGCATATATATATGTATACCATATATATACAACAGTTCCCTGTACATAGACTTTAGAGCCTAATTTATTTGAACACTTTCTCCATAAAAAACTACAAACATATTTAGATAATAGAGACATGAAAAATTTGCCCTGAATATATATTACATATCTGCAGTGACACAATTTATCAGATAAAAATATCGATGAACAGTTTATTTTACGACTTGTGGTAAAAACAGCTGATGAGATGGATTTAGGTATACATAGAAAGATAGACATGCCTCCAGCATTCAGTAGCTCAGAATACCTCAGATTTATCAGAATGCAAAGAATTTGGACAAATTTTATCTTGAAATGCCATTCTTGCCAACTTATTGGAATGTCTGTGTAGGGAGACTGCATGAGCTAACAAATTATATTGACCAACCATAAAACAACCTGTTTATAAACTGGCCTATCTGTTGAACTAACAGGTTTTTTTAGAATTAAAAACAATAAAAAAGTTTACTGATAATTCATTTTCATATTAATTTATAAAGATGAAATAAGGAGACTCCATCCTAAATTGGAAGGGTTGTCATGATATACGTATGATATATTGCTTAAAATGCAATGCACATTTACTTGGTAATTAGTAAACATATTGAGCATTTAAAGTTATTGGCTTTGCAATCATGAAAAAAATTATTAGGATAAAAAGAAAATTCACCCACCTGTGTAAATCTAAATTCTCCATAAATATTGAAAGTTTTATCCTTTCCAATTAGGTACTTCTGATGAATAGCGAAATCAGCATAATATATAATCCACAAAGTTGTATACATGTATATATATATCACTGGTCAACTAATAAATGCTGCAGGGAATGATATTATTTTGAAATATTCCAAATAAATAAATTTTGGTAACATGTAGATTATCTGCATACCCGGTAGTTGAGCACTTGGAATTTAATATGCTCTAAGTGATGAAAAACATAATTGCATGTCCAGAATGCAGGTCCCAATGATAGCAATTCACATCAAAAAAGACCTTAGTTCATTTCAGAGTCCATATATTATATTTCCAAACATTGCCAGTGCAGTTCCCACATAAACAGTGAAAGTAGACTAGCGAAGTGTCCGTCTACTAATTGTATCTTCTCAGAACTCACACAATCGTGAGTAGGAAATGCACTTAATCACACGACAAACTGTTAGCTAGGTATGACATTTTAAATTTACAGATCGAACCACAGGTTCCCGTACACACATGTGCGTGATACAGATCGATGTTGGGTTCTGGAGCCTTTGTACACAAACCTCTAGCCCATTCTTGTGTGTCTATTGAATACTGACTGAATGGGTATCACCCCTTCCCAAATCTCACTTCCTGTCTGGGGCCCAACATTAGGGAGTTTTACCTGTGGCCCTTTCTAATTTAAACTGAGATGTCTACCCTTGTCTGAATGTCAAGTCAGTGATCCAATATTAGGGAGCTTTACCTGATGTGGCTATTACCTGGAATTATCTAAACTTCAGCCGTAATGACTTTCTGTCATCTTACAGAGTCCAAAACAGTGAATTATAAAGTATAGTTATCAGACTCTTTCTACTTTTTGTGCCATTTCCTCTTTCTAATATAGTTCTAAAAATCATAATCACCTTAGGTATTTTTATGTGACCCTTTTTGTAGTTTGTGACATATATCATAATCCTTGTTGAAGAGTTCAACTTATAAGGATGATCGACTTTCTGGCCCTTTTATGCACTATTAATGATCAACTATAGACATCCTTTCTTTAGCTATCAATTCCTTATTATTGGGTCAATTGTCTGTTTTTGTAGTCTACAATATATATATAAAACATAGAATCAATTCCTGAATCATTTAGGCCCCATGCATTTGATTAGGGATTTTTACCTGTCTCTGATATGCCCTGTGGAACATACCTCCTAATTTAATTAGGGATTTTACACAGCCCTTTCTATTCTGCTTATACAGTTATAGACTCACCTGTACAGATCCCTCAGGTGACTTCCTGTATGGGGCTGTCAGGAAGGGAGTTTTGGTAACTCCTTTAGTCTGCATGTCTAGACACAGTTAAACAGCTGACCGTGCTTACACGTTCACGATTTGTCAGCTTAACAAATGCATAAACAAAATAGATTTCTTGCTCCTATAGGCTGTACATGTATCTCAAAAATGTTTATATATGTGACAGAGTTTGACATATAATATTCAAAAGGTTGAGTAACAAATTATCTTATAATTTCAAAAAAATTAAGACTTTCAACAATAATCATTTCACTTAATGTAAAAAAAATCTGATAAGTTAGCGATGCTTTAAATAAAATGGATCAGAAATTGATATCTCAAAAACAAATCTCAATCTTTTCAAAATCAGAAATTCAAAACTACAGAAATAGGTAGATTGCACAGACAGGGACCTAAAAATAAACTTTAAGGACATTAAACCGTACCAATGAAGGTAATCTTAAAACAAGAAACTCTGATTGAGATATATATATATATATATATGAATGAGGTTCTTTCACAGGTGTTTATCAAAGACATTGGGATACTTGGAGAAAATTCCTTAGAATTTGATCACTAAGTTATTTATAGAGCTCTGCATGGTCAAATGAAATACTTTTAATTAAAAAACATTTTAAACAATATAATATTTTTTTCACAGTTATCAATATATAAAAGCAGAAAATGTATAGGCTTCCCAAATTGATTGTCCTGAATGCAAACTAAGTAAGATAATGGTAAACTATTCATATAGTTAAATTATTTAAATATTTGAAGTTTTATTAACATCAAGTGATTTGTATATACATGTATATCAAAATGATCCATTAAACAACTGATTTAATCAACCGAGGTATAAATTTCAAAATGTTAATGTTCGCAAATTAACATACAAGTAATTCAATCTACAAGATTTCAAAGTGTGCTTTATACAAGACAATTCAAATTTACAAAATTTATGTCAAACAATACCAAATTAATGTTAATTTTATTACAGTATCTATTTGTAGGAGATATAAATATTAATACTGAACATTGGATCTTTATTGACTTACCATAGTTTACCTAAATAGCACATCTAGGGATCTAGTAGTTCCACATGAAATCAGCATTGGAAAAAAGAGGAATACATAAAAAAACAGTACATCTATTTATCATCTTGTTTAGGAAAATATTGTCAAATGTCATTTGTATTGACACATTTAATGAAGTACAATGTATTCCATTTTACTTCGAGTGAAGGATGACCATTCTGATTTCCTGGAAAGGTAGGGGTGGCAGACTTCAGCTTATTATGGAACAGCTAAAGTGCAATTTTTAGGTTGTTTCTGGCTTTTCTGGCATTTACTCAGAAAATTAATTCAGGCATTTTTTTATAGGGCTTTACGATTGAACAGCTACATTACTATTATAGTACATTTTCACTATTGGCACATTAGGGCTAGTGTATATACATGTATACCCTTTAAATTTGGCAGGCAAAGTTTATTTCCCCATTTTCTGCAAAATTGCATTTTTCTTTGTTGGGCAAAAAAGGTTTTAAACCATAAAAATTCTTTCATTAGTTCATTACGACTAAGTTAGTTGAGGTTATATGATGCCCTGTGTATTTCATCTGAAATTAACGTTATGAGTTAATTATCTCCCTTGAGATTTGATTTATAGCATATATGGTAATGCTTATTTAGTAAATATATATATACCTTTGTAAATCATTTTTAACCTTTTAATTGTACCATTAATCTCTAGATTAATTTCAGGATATGTCAGAAATATAAATGAAGCATACATATATGATATAGCATTAACACCATAAAGAAGGTACTTTACAGATTATTAACACAACAGGTTTACAAGTAATCATGAATTTTAAGTTATGAGTTGCTAGCAGTCAGTACAAACAGAAGTTGCAATACATAACACCTAACACATTAATACGGATCTAAGGGCACCACCATTATTCTGTTACTCAGATTCCATTAAACTTAAATTGTTCAAGTATTAATGCTAATTTCATAATGTAACTTTAGTGGCAACAAAAGTTTGTTGTGCTATGCTATATATTTGCAGATACTAAACAACATCATTCTACCATACTTTAAATTAACAGTATAACTATGAATTCAATGATTTTTCCTGATCACATAGATTATATGTAACAAAACATCGCTAGATGTAATTCTTAAGATACAACTTTCTATTGTCATATGTTTTTTGCAACTGCAATTCTCAACAATTTTCATATCAAATCAATTCCCCGCATCTGAACTTTAATTAGTTCTTACCTCATTTTAAGCCTAAAAATGACTATCTATATCATTTTGTCAAAAAAGGTGTAAACCATTTTAATAGTTAAAACTTTTTTTTCCAAACAATTATTCCAGACAAAATACTGGAAAGATTTAAATAATGAAACAACTTATTATATCCTTCACATCATTTATGTTAATTAACATCCAATATATTTGAGTAGGATTTGAGAGGTACAAGACATCAATTCATATCTTCTGTTCCTCTTTAAAGCTAAATTGATTTTATTCCAGTAATTATCACCGGTCATTCTACATATTCAAACTTCTATCCAGAAATCCCAGCCATTTTATGCAATTTTTTTTTGACAAAGGAAAACACTTTCTCATTCTGATTGAACAATCTATATCCAATGTAAGGTTACTCAATTTGGATACTTCACAAACAACAACAAATACTTGTATGTACTTTATCTGTTCAACAAGGCAATCAACCTGTCTATACCCTTGTCAACAAGCTGCCCTAAGGAGGCGGCCATTGTTGAGAGAGCAGACGGCACAATGTGATCCCTTTTATGTGTTAAGAAATGAACATGACAGAGGTTGTATAAGTTTGACAGTTAATCTTTCAACCCCCTATCATTAATGTAAAAGGACCCCTTCAAGTCTAAGGTTCAATACACTATTACAACCCTTTAAAGTGATGTCACAGGCTCTGATGAGTTTCATTCTTGTCAACAATTCATTAATACAAGGTTCTAGGTTAAGGTAGAGAGTCCTATAGTGCTTGTTATATGTTCTCCAACACAGGAGAGCTCCAACATGATTTTAGCAGTTTTTCTGACGTAGAAGTTCCTTCAATGCATGCTTAAGAGACCTGTTACTAAACTTTTTACATATATTCCATACTTTACAAATGTCGATGAAAATACAAACTTAAATTGGTCACAATTCACAGGTGACTTTTATACACAGGTTACGTAGATATCCAAAGTATTGATTCACGAGATCATGTGACTTATATGTTACACAATGGTTAAGCAAGTTTATAGTATCTATAATATATTTCATACTTATAACTCACCTGTAGATGGTTTGGAGCGAGCTGTAATACGTTTCCATTCGGTAAGGGATTTGCGTACAGACTGGGTACACAGGAAGTGGACCAGCGCCACCTACGATACAGTGGCATCTTGTTTCCGTGGATACAATGGCTCTCCTACTAATATTTCACTCAATCACATTTAACGGTATCCAACAGGGGACATGTGTAAATGATGACACTTATGTAGGTAGGAAAATGTAAATTGTTTTTAACACAACACAGGTAGATAAGAATGTAGGTAATTTGGTGATGCACTGAAAGTCAGCTGCTCCTCTGAATTAACTACAGATAGCTACTCTCCCAATACAGTCAATCCACACCCACGTCGCATAAAGATTTCAAGGATTGCGCCTGTGGTAAATAGCTGCATCTCTGATGTTTATTCCATAATGACATCATACAATAAACTAACTATACATTGCAATCCTAGTCATACAAATGTTTTTAAATTACAGAATTATAAAAACTTGTACGTTCCTGCAGATGAATGAATTCGGAACAAGCACATAAATAATCCTTGTAGTTTCAATTTGAAGTAAACACTACCGAAATGTAAATAACCATTGTTGTACAATCTAAATACGATCTATTTCCTGTGGTTTTACATACAATATCCAACAATCCCTTGGTTGATATATGTGAATGTCACTTTGGTAGTCTACAATCACTGTACCTCTTCCGTCGTTAAAGTAGTTAAAGTAATACCAGCTGTATTACTATTGTAGTTAATATTATTGTAGAAATTTAAATCCCTTCGTCATGCATCCATATAGAATAATGACAAGAATCAAAATAGCTGCCTCGTGCAGACTTGTTTGTGATACTTGGGTGTAACATCCAAACTTTCCAGTATGATTACCCTCAGCATTGTCAGACAGTCATCGTTTTACCACCCGAAGAATACTCCATTTTATCGCGTACACAAGTACAACTGAAACTAAACCTATTTTTGAAAATACAACAATTTTAAAACACCAAGAAGTTTATCCAGTACATTGTAACATTAAGTTCAGCCTAAGATGTCATGCATGATCGTATTTAGAAAAATTAATTTTCCAAATCTCACTCAATTGTGAATGACGTCATTCCTAAACACCGGAAAGTCTATTTTTTCTGAGGCTTATTGCTTGTGACTTTTATATATTTATAATTGTCAAATAAATGTTCTGATCAGTTTTCTAAATTCACACTTACACGAATATCAAGCTTTTTACATCTTATCATTAACCATCAGTTAAATTAAAATGCAAAAATATTGCAGTATCATTAAGTTGATACTTCAGCCTTGTACAAAATTCCTATCTCTAGTATATGTTTTTGATTTACCAATTTAGAAATTAACCAACTTAATCCATATACAGATTAAAATCCTCTTCCAGTGTTTTGAGAGTCCAGCTTAATTGCACAAAATCCAGTTATGCATCCCTTTAACACATATAAACTGCTTTTCTGATAATTGAGATTAAAACACACCCGTGTCTACTAGAATTGTGAAGGATTCACCTGCAGAAAGGAATCGCAACACAGATGTCATGAGTATAGACACTATTGGAGAAACTTTATCTATCATTTAGATATCTGCATGCACACACATGGTAATCGAAACATATGGAATCCAGAAACAGTTCTCCAAATTTTATCTGCCAATTTCACGACCTGGAGATTAAAGCTCGCTGGTGAGAAAATTTAAACCTGAAGTTCAACGTTTGTTATTTAATCTTGAACATTATGTTCGAGAGATGATAATTGTAGTATCCTGGTCTACATTGAATGACCTTTCATCACCTTCAATTATCAAAATGGGATCCACTTCCTTCAAATTTGGAACAGTCTATATTCGGATTAGGTAATGGCAGGCTGGTAGTTAAGTGTAATGGTATGTTACAAGTAAATGTGCTGTCTGGTTACATGAATGCACTGGAGTATATAATCTTTTGTTATACAAGACCATTAGCGGTCTATTGTGTCAGTTCAGTACGAAATCCAACACCAAACTCTTGAGCTTTTAGTCAACTCCTGATCTTAAACTCCAAGTAAAATGTGTCAATCATTACAAAACATTTGGTTGGAGTCTTTTCACTATTTTCTGACAACACCTTGCTATTCTTATGAACAGAAGTAACTTTATATACAATCCTGAACATTTGAACAAAATAAGTCCTCCATTTCTTCAGCTTTTCAAGATCTTCACATACACAAAATTGACAGGTTCAAATTGTTGTGATATTGGTAAAACTCACCAACTTCAACATCCAGTGACTTTTTTCAACCATAATCCTCCCTTCCAATAATGCTAAATTTGAATTTGAACCATGCCTGTATTTTAATCAGAATGCAGCCACAACATTTTGTCCAAATTGTTTTTGCAGAGAGAACTCGTTATTGATAAACATTTAGTTAACATTTCGAACAAACATAACCCCAACAATGAGATCTCCGTTGTAAATGTTCAGAGAACGTTCCACTAACATATCCAATCCAACTGTCTGCTGTAAAGGGTCATCTCCAATCAGAGAATCGGTTTCCAATGTACACAACTACAGGTGTGATACACATCAAACAGAGTAATGGTATGGCCTCAGGTTTTCTTCACACAGACGGCCATTTTGATCTGATCAATTATCAAGATATATATATATCCCAATTTTCCACTTGATATCCAAACCTGTCTTAGTTTCCGTGGAAACGGTGACATCATTGCTTCAAATAATGGAATAATGTGCTATATTTTTTCCACTGTGCTTCAGTTGTTTTAAAATGATGTCCTTTTCATCTCTCTACTTTTATGTCCACGTAATGTTAAGTGTCCAACATCCAATTATGTTTTTATCCAAGTCTGACCTCGTTAAATGCTGCTTAATGTAGCTAATAAATCACTCCTGAATCGATTCAGCTTAAAATGTATTCCACATAAAACGTATTATTGTTCCGCATACTGATTAAAATGAGCAAGAACAAAATAATTACTCAGATATATGCTTGTTCACAAAAATTCTTTGCTAAGCAAGTTATGATATGTTAAATATTTCTGATCAATTTCTGGCTGATGTGTTGATATGGAATTCACTGATGTATGAAGACATATATGCTGACAATCTTCACCATCACAGACACATGACAGAAATTAACATACCTCGATGTCAGCTTAAATTTGAACTGTTGTGTATATTAACTTTAAACAGACCTGATCCACTCCTATCGTCCACATGTATATAAAAGGTCTACCGCAGTATGTTCGTACCCGCGGAATTTTATCGAACAGAACCAAAGCTTTTTTATCAATATGCTTTGTAGATGAAGATAACAGAAGCCCATGAGTTATGTCGAACCTCAAACAATATGTATACTTCCACAATGATAAAACAGCCTCCTTGTCACATGAAAGCACAATCACCATTCAATAATCTCGTCCAGTTCATGCATATCAATTGGTCGTTAAAAATCCTTTGAATGCGTTTGGTTCATCAAATCGTCCAGCTTGCAAACTTTTTATGTCCTACTATGTAAAACGTTCCCCTGACCCTGTAACCTTTTGTCTATCAAACAATTCGTAATATTATGCAGTGGACATAAAGTTCTAGATATTGATGGCTTACTGTCAATCAAATATTCTCACAAAAGAATGAAAATGTTTTCACCAATTTCAGATCACTACCTTGAAATATCAATGATGTTTTTCGTTATGTCCATCATAAAGATAAAATATTCACAGGTAATCAGGTGTCGGGCTAATGACAAACATCTGAATGATCCGGAGTTGCTGTCCAGACGAGGACTCATTGATTCAATCAGATGTTACACGTATTTGAAACTGACACGTACCTTCACTTATTTTTACACAGACCATATGTTGAATGTACCAGGTCTATATATAGGTAAAACAAATAATCCAATATTGGAAGGCAGGAAAACAATATGGCGTATATCCCATTAGAAAATGAATCATTTGGAGTAATTCATCTCAGAATAGTTGTTTTACTGATGTTCAATCTCCGACGTGGCAAGCAAGAAAACAATATACACTTATTCCATTAGGAAATGAAACCAGATACTTGTGTAATATATATCTCAGAAGAGTTGTTTTACCTGACGTTCAACTATGGCCTGCTTTAGAATATAGTCGTTATACTGCGTCAAAGACTCGTACCAACAGGTAGCAGGAAACTTGATCTTGGTCGTCCTGAAATTCCTTCATTCAATGAAAGTTCAATCCCCAATAAAATGGGATCGGAAAGTGACAATCAAATAATATATATCCACGTTAGGGAAGCACTGTTTTAAATCCCTTTAAAATGTTTTAAATGACTGTACATAAAGAGGCGATTGACAACGTAGGTATAGTCCGAAATGTAAATAAAACACAATAAATATTGTCAATAATCCCGCTACTGATCTAAACGATACTCGTAAGCAGTGGGAGTCATATATGTACACACACCAACATTATATACCTCCATACACAGAAGAGCACTTTAATGCTTACAAAACGACTAAACAACTTTATGTACATGGTATAATATCTACACAATGAGCAGATATGCATAGACAAGTCCTAACATATATTAGGGGTTGGTCGGGCAGGTAATGTTACGACCCTTTAGATTACCTGTTATAGTCTTTGCGAACACTGATATCAGGTTTGAATACAAAACTGATCTGGTATATTGTGGTGTAATATTATAAGTATAAAGATTTAAGATAGCAGTATTGCACTTATAATTTGTTCAAGGTTATAAGGAATACACAAGAACTGTGTTTATTGTACCTTTTATATACAGTATATATATACAATTTCTAACTCAATAAGAACCAAATCCTTATTCGAAATTACCAATTATTGTAAGCTAAAACTCGTAAACAAAATTAGCCTTGCCTACATTTTGAAATGTTAATTTCCTTAAATATATAAAAATTTTATTGAAAACACCATGGGAGGGAGCTTATTTGAGGATTAAAGCATGCATAGATATCATTTTTTCTTGGCTCCATATTAAACTCGAGTGTGATATTGCTACAATTATTTGAAATTTTCAAAATTAGTATACTTACTGAGTATATGTGTGAAGACTTAAGGCTATATGCTACCTTACTGTGAAACAATGAAGGCTGCTACCTTAATTTTGTAAAATGGAGACTTAATGGTAAATGTTACCTTATTGTGAAATTCACCAGATGCCCAATGACATAATACGCTACCATGTTGTGAAATGATCAATGCTTGAAGATATATATGCTACCTTATTTATTTTGAAAATGTGTCGTTAAGGATGTATGCTATCCTACTGTGACATGGATTATATACTTCTATATACCATGTTATGATGAAATGGATATTTAAGGATGTATGCTACCTAGCTTATTGCACATTATGACAGAGCGACTTAAGCTGTATATGCTAACTTATTCCGATATGCATCAGATACATATTAGTTCAGGGGAGATAACTTCTAACATTGAGTACAATTTATGTGGGGTAAATAATTTAAAAAGATAAGAAAAGCCTACACTGTTGAAAAATTGCTACTTATGTATTTCAGCAGGGAAATTTTAAAACTACCAGAGACATTTAATTATCAAATCTGCCTTTTATCATTTCATTGTAAATCAGAATTTTAGAAGAACAGGCCTATAACCCGGTAAAAAAATCATTGTCTGCAAGACCACATGTGAGATGAATGCATTTTATCACCTAGACTTTGTTCTTATCGTCAGAAAAACAGCTTGGAATCGGGCACATCACACATCAAAACCAAGCATCCATCACCAGGGTCTGGTTGGCCTGATGATTCTAATAGGAGAATTCTAAAGAAGCTAACTTAGATTCAAACCACAGAGGTTAAAGGTTAGATTACAGAGAGAAGGTATACTATCAGCTTTCCACTCTGTTGAATACACATGTTAAAACTCTCCAGGAACAATACCTGGTAAATGAAATGCTTGGAGCTACGACCAGTTATGCAATTAAAACTTCAATATTAGTTTGACCATCAAAGTGACCATCAGACTGACCATAAATCTAGTCATTAATTTTGAGTAATCAGTATTATAAGATACCTGATTCCCTGATAAAGACAATATTCTGGTTACTGAAAACTGTGTTTTGACCCTTGGGTCAAATACACTGTATGACCTCAGATTGGGGTCACTGGAGCTGCCAAAGGTCAAAAGGTTATTGCCAATTATACATTATACCCATGTAAGTAAAAATCTCTGGTTCAGTTTCATTAAAACTGAAATGGAAGTAGATTAAGATCAGTGCCAATAATTTACGAAATTCAAAGAAAATATTTACACAAGCTGGTCAATAATTCACGATTTGAATTTGATGGACAGCTGAAATAGATAGTGATCAGCTGATACACCACTGTCAGACTTGGTATAGAGTTTAAATAGTGACTTGGTATAGAGTTAAATAGTGTATCTTGGTGAAAACATTCTGAAATCTTGTTATGTCTATAACAGCTCAGCAAAAATGCTAACGAAAGCTAAATTTCATAGAAGCAATGGGCACACAGCCTATTTTGAGTAGATAAATATTGTTGACCCCATGGGTTTATCACAAGTAAAATAAGGATTTAATTTCATTTTAAGGGATCCGGCACCAAGATTAGGCTTTTCCTTGAGCCATCTTCTACTAATTGTATCTTTAACACTCAGTACCTATAGCTATATATGTAATTCTTTTTTTTTTATTACGTCAATTTCAAATTTGTTATGTAATATTTTTGGCAAAATGTGCAAGGAATATGGCAAATTACTATGAACTAAATGTATATATAAATAGGGGGACTTGAGCAAGACTTGCAACCTTTAATGACCGAATTTTAACACAATAAGTAAAGTTACCAGGTTTTACAAAAGGACTTATCACCGACCAAACAAACAAACATCGGCACCCATGTAAACAGATCAGACTTCCCCAGTATCCAAACATAAATAAATCAAGACTCTGGTATAATGGTCGAGACAAGTGTTACTCACAGTGCGTACTAAGTGTAGGTGTTTCTAATCCTATTCACTAACTAGATTAGTGGATTAGACTAATCTAAAACCATTGATGTGTTCCTGGTCCAAGTTTTTTTTTTATTTGTACTACGAAATCTCAGCTTCGGGCTAGAAAACATTTCTTACATAACACGGAGCAACTTTTGTGTTACTGCGATTTGTCAGGTGCAATAAATTCATTTCAAAATGTGAAATCTGTTCATTTAATCTTAGTCCCATTCATGCTTGTGTCAATATACAGTAGTTTAACATCCACTTAAAATATCTTTTCGGCAGAAGTTTGTGTTTTTAAGTGGAAAAAGTTAGAATCCCTACCATTAATCTTACACTGATTTACGATAATTATAGTTTTAACTAATATTGATATTATAATCTAATCTAATACATCATTTCAACCAGTTACTATTACACATATATAAAGTTCTAGCTGTCTTTTCTGTATACATCAGAGTTATCGGTATGTCATTTTCTAAGAAATTTATGACGATATTCTCACAAACAAATCACGTTATAATGAATAACTGCTCACAGGAGCAGATAACTCTGAAAAATACAGAATCGACAATTCAAAACCAGTCAAAAAAAATATATATACAGTATACTGTATGTCAAATATCTAGATAACATTGAGTAAAGTATATATTATCAACTTCAAAAATATCAATTTAGACAATAAAAACCTTTTTGGTAGCGAATAAAATTTCTCCATATTGTGTATTCTTTTATTTCTGTGACCTGACCGATGGAGGAATCCCACGATTCAGTTGACCTTTTTGGCATGAATGCCACACTGACAACACCTGCCTGAGGTCATACTTTATAACGTAATACTTGTGTATCTGTTAACTAGCTCCGATAACACACATATATATAGATATCGCTTTCTTATACTGGCAGGTGTACTAATATTATCATTGGCCTAAGGGGCCTCAAGTACATTATAACATAAACTCATTCCAGCCAAAAAAACACAATGGGTCCCTTATGTCATTGCTAAATAGACAAATTCATTTGTTTGTTCGTTTTAAATAAATTTCTTTAAACTTCAATTGTGAAACTCCATGCATCGGATAATTATGAATTTTAGCATGTATAGCAAACATTTTCTTTTAAATAAGGAAATCACCTTGAATAATTTGTCTATACACAACTTAAATCAATTGACATACTGAGAAGCATTAATACAATGCTATCACATATTTTAGTGTATTTAACAAGGAGTATAGTGTATACGCTGTGTTAACTGAAACCTAAACAGACTTATGGAATTGGTGTGGAATGATAGTAAGGAATGCCATTTATATACAGTGCTAGCAAATGAGCGAAAGTGTCTTAAGGTAAATAAAATTTACTAAAAATGATGCCTTAAACTAAGACTTTTTAAAATGATAGAAATCAAAAGTACCAGCTATCACATAACTGATATAATGCAGTTTTAGAAAACAATGAGGAATTAAGGTCTGACTTTTTATTCTGGATGAAAGATAACAAAAACTAAATTAATAATTAAATAATTGTAAAACTTATTTATATGCATCATCGACTTCAACAGAGACATCATCTTCATGAGGAATAAAAAGAAAGGATGAATGAGGACTATAATCTCACAAATATGGCTTAATTCATAAATACACAAATCTTGGCACCTATATCAAGTGACCAATTTGGCTTTCGATCATTATACAATTAAACTGATGGTGGTGTTGTGTATACAAGCATTCAAAGTTAGAAAACATCTTACTCCTAACATCAAGTACAAACTGGAGACAAGACTGATGCAATGGCCAAGGAAAATTTGTTCCATTTTAGCATTATCATTTTGTTTTTGTTTTGTAATGTTCATCAAATACAATTGTACTCCAAAAATGCATCTAAGAGAAATAATTTATGATGAATTTAGAACATTACTGACACACTCCTACAGGTAAATTATATAGCTACCTTAAAATGGCCTTAATTTAAAGGTTTTATCAGGCCAAATTTTCTAAATGCACATAACATTAATTGTTTCTGGAATATGCTCTTAAAATGCTGTTCAATAGAAGTATTAGGACCTTAACTGTAATCAATGAAATCCATTTCTGGTATAAATCTATGCTTTGACATGAATGTCAATCAATGGATTTTTGACCAAACAAATGTTTTCCAATAAAACTCTATATTAAGCACACTCTTACATACAATCTCAAGCCAATCGTAAGCTGTCATTATATGATTTGGTTTGATTTTGTATCTTTAATGTTCTATCAACAGCAATGGTCAAAGACAGCCAAGAGTTCCCCGTATGCGAGATGCCTGACTATAGCAAGACTACATGTGTTATAGTTTTGGGAAGCTGTGTATGTTCGTGTTTGTCTCTGTGTGATAGTGCTACCTCACTGAAGCATACTGTCGAAGACACAAAGCAAGCCAGGACATCCCATTAAGTATTTATAGATTTATATATACCGAAGTACTCCAGATCTGTATATTTTTGTTCATTATAATCTAAAAATATATAGGGATCTACTGGACATGGCTGGTGCCTTTCATTATTTTCTGATTAATCAGGGGACTTATATTTATTACACCAAAAATAGAATTGGACTAATTTTGTGAGAGAAGGCCAGAACTACAATATCTAGGCCAATAGAACACATGAACAGTGTATGATATATTTAATTATTCTCAGATTCTGCAATATTTAAAAGGGTGATACCAGAACATGTTTGGCTTATTTGCAAGGCTTCCTGAGGAAACAAACCTGGTCAATATTTAAAACACCACGTTCAAACAATATCAACTCCATCAGGGCCAAAATCAACCTGGGCTTCTTGGATGAGATTTATGATGTAATGGCAAAATTATGTTCTTCATAAATTTGTGAAATAAGTATTGCAATTTAGTTTTTTATTTCTAAATTATACTCACCACAATCTGAGTAATCCTATTTCCATTGGTATCCGGACAAACATGAAATATAATTCTCCCATCATAACTAAGTCCAGCATATATTTCCTCGTCGTCTTCCATCTTGGAAACAAGATGGTGGACCATTCACAATGGAACAATTCAATCTAAGTAATCCAATTTTCAAAGTTGTTTCTGATGTTTAATCTAGGACAGTAATTCCCATCAGATTCACAAAATATCAGGATGAACATGTAATCGTGATCACTTCAATGTTTGTATTGTTCAGATTATGATTAACAGCTATCCCATATGTTCAAACATTTTGAAGACTAATAAAGTTTAAAAATGTTAATCTGGGATTCATTAAATTATAAAAGAGTTAAGTCTTATTAATAAATCATACACTTGTTTCTAATCCCATTAAGTAATCAGAACGGTGATCACAACTTCAACAAAGAACATTTTGGCACGGTCTTCTGAAAACTTGTCCATTAAGGTTCATTTCCCAAGCACTTGATTTTTAGAATTCATTGGTGACATCATAATAATCCGAAAAAGGGCATCTATATGATAACAGAAATTCTGCAATCAAATACACCTGTCCTTAAAAATAATTTCTTGAGAAATCTGTTCCATTCAAAGTTGGATTTTCACATGCTGTGAGAATTGCATACAAACATTTCCATTTGAAATCTGGCCCGCTTGTATTGTGTATTTCCCTTTTTCGTACTTGCTCGCTATCTCTGATTTTCCTGAATTCTTCCCTCAGATGCCAAAAGAGGTGATAGGTGGGATAAATAAGCACCTTGCTTCAACTGACATTGTAAAGATTATTATGTATCTTTTAACCTAGAGGAGGTTCATTAATCCATTAAACGAAATTCTAGGTGTATACTTTACTGTGTTTTTAACATTAATTTCGATGTATACACACAAAATTAAAGTCTATTCACACATGTTATTAATAGATAAGCCTGTTTCTATTCCAAACACTTACATGGAGTGGATTTTATTTTTGCTGATATTTATCATTAATCCAAAGTGGCTGTGGTATAATTAGGTATGTAAACTGAACATTGATCCTCCCATGTTAAATAAGGTAGTCTTTGAAAACCGGTGAAACTGTCCCACTATATCAACAGTGCTCATGTAGTTTTGAAGGTCCTAGCGTAATCCACTAAGACTGAATGTCAACAATTGGAAGCTCCTCCCTTGGTCCGAAACCTCCTGACGATTTCGCTCTCATATATATAATCGAAACTTTTCATCATATATACATACCAAAGTTATTGCTAAGTATTAACAATCTCAGGAAGGTTAAGTTTGTTTTTGTATTTAAATGAACTCACAATTGCTTACTTGTTGTCCAAACGTTTATGTACATTTCACTGAAGTTCTTCAATTTTGTTGTCCAGGATGAGGTCGAACCAACGTTATGACAGTCAATTTGGATTTATTTTATGTAATTTTGTCCACTCTAGCTAGTCGGACCTTCAAAGTTTATCTAATGTAATAAAATAAAGCTTGTGATCAGAAATCAAATTTGGTACACATGAGAGTTAAAATCCACAATAGCTATATAGCTTGATGTCCTCCAGAAATCCCTTTTTTCAATAACATGTTTATAGAGTCAGTTTATTAAACTTGTCCACACCAATAATTCATAGTCCATATATGAAAAAGTCTTCTCCAATACAGGATATTAGTTTTTCTAATGAATAAAGAACATTTTTATTTTGAAGTTTTCTTTAAATCCTTGCTGCAAATTCTATTCTTACCAAACAATGAAAACAATTACATTTCATCAGCCTTGAAATCTATATTGACAATCCACAATGGGTTTGTGTGTATAACTGCATGTTTGCACCTGCACGGAAGTGACAGCTTCGAGATGTTGATTGTCTGTCGTTACGGAGTCCTCATTTATTCCTTGCAATCATCCAGCTTATGCTTGAACACTATAGGCTAAGATAGTTTTAATATATTGTGATGGACAATCCAGTCACAATAACTGTAATCTATCTAATTCAGTTTCACCTGAGTTTGATCTGTAAGATAGTATACGGTAATGCTTTTAAATGTCATGAATTTTTTCTTTAAATTATCATTGAAAATTTTTTCAAAGACAATCACAATTTATGTGACATAAAGTCAATGTCTTGTTATGACAGGATATAATTGGGTGCCAGATATTGACATGATGGAAGTACCGAACACAGGTTTACACATATCACACGACAAAACACTCGTCATTACCCAAGGCGGCGCCAATCACCAGCAGCCATTACATAGGTCGTCACATCAATTATAAATAATTCTTCTATGCTATAAACTTGATCCTAGGCCTGGAATCGTCTTTGATCTTCTGAAGTCCTTACCTATACTCCATGAACTTTGAATTCTTTTCCATTACGCACAAGATATTCGTATAAGACTTTGATTTCCTTGAAGATTTTCGTAATCCTTATATTTCTCTGTATTCCAATTACAGGTCTTTGAATGCCTTAAAGACCTGCGTATTCCATAAACATAAATCTTTGTGCTCCTTGAGATCCTTGTATTCCTTGAATCAAGATATCAGTATTTCTTGAGGATTTATAAATTCCTTGAAAACCGTTGTATATCTAAAATGTCTTTGTACTCCTTCGAGCATTACTGTTTAATTCCGTAAAAAAATCTTCGTATTCCTTGAGCTAGATTATGAAAAATATTTCATTATTTTCATATTCCTTAAAGATCCTCTGACATCTTAAACCACACAGATTTACCTACAAATTAAAACTTTGCTCCCGGTATCTGCTCAGATGATTCATGATTGATTTCCATTAGACCAAATTTTTAAAGTCCCATTAATTCTGTTGTTGACACCGTATTAAATGCTTGGATCAGTCTCCAACACCTGTTTACAAGCGAAAACAAGTCAGCTGTGTCATGTATCAAAGTCCACCATTATAAAGATCCAATTTAAATTTCTATTATATCCAATATCGATGATGTAATTCGGAAATTAGTCGCAGGTGGTTTGACCGTCTTTTACTGGACCACTGACTGACCGATTTGTTCCATGGACAAATATAGCATTGCGTTATTACTCCCATGGAATTTCACAAAACTGTTCACATGTCAAGAAATCATAAAATAGCTGTGTTCTCAGTTGTAAGCTCTCAGTGCCCTGAGGTGACATATATTTCTGCCATAAACCACTTTTGGTAGGTATGTGTTATATACATGAACAAAGTGTGACAAGCCCCCAGCTCGAATGGACAAGTCAAATGGACTATATACAATACATCAGACTACATCCAATACATAGTCCATTATATCTAATTGAAGTCCAAAATCCAATTTTGTAAAGTCAGCATTTCACTTATAGATATCATATGTATCTCGGTCAAATTTGTATTATTTCTATTAATTAATATCAACTGAGAATATCAAATCATTTTATGAATGGAAGGATTGGATTAAACTTCATTCAGCAATATTTGAAATTCCATGTGTTATGTAAGGTATAAAACTGTTACAATTTAAAAAAAAGAAAAGAAAATCTACACAGGGGAGAATCAAAAGCGTGAACCATATTTTAAAATTGTAATGAATTTTAAAGGTTCCAAAACAGACTGCATTATCATGATTATTGCAGATGTACAATTTTCTTTTAAGATAGATTTATCTTTGTTAATAAAAAATGGCTGGACTAATATAATACAATCAGGGAAAATCCAGTAAAAAATCCACAATCCACTGAATTCTGATGCACATGCATGCTATAAACACAACAATTTCCACTAGTCCAATGACTATTCATGCTCAGCTTGTATCCATCTTGGTGCTTATTTATAAAACACTGTCAAAGTCATATCTTGAGTTGGCCAATGTATCTTTACCACAGACATTAATTTCCTGTAAACATATTAGGCCTTAATCCATATATTGCACAAAGGATTTGAAATAGTCTGCTATCGATCACTGTGAAATCGATTGAATCAATTTCTGATCACAGAGGTCCCTTGTATAAATGCTACAACTAGTGACCGTAACCATCTTTGACAATTCATGTTTAGTTATTAACACATTCAAAGTTATGGATACCAGGCAGACGGACACTGTGTCTTTATAAACCACCCTCTCTCTTCTGTTAATTCAGGGAGCAAACATATGGGACACTGGCTTACCCACGAAGCTTTACACATTAGAGTAAACATGCTCAAATATTGATTATTTTAATTATTCACAACTAAGTCTCTAGGAGGTAAGGAAGTACATAAATTACACTATAAACGTATTATCTCGACATGTAAACAAAACCTTTATATAACGACAATAAAACTTCTTACTTATACTTTCTGTAAAAAAACATCTTCATGGTGTAAATTATTTACTTTTTCTTTACCAATTTTGTTTTGGAAAATACTTTCGACATTTACCGTAATCACCTTTCCAACAAGTAATTGATTTTCGTTTAAGAAAGAAAGAAAAAATAATTGGTCCATTTTAAAGTTACACATATACTGGTTGGATAAACATCAGTACAATTGATTTTTTTTCTTCAGTCACCCAACTAGTTTTAATATGAAAAGAAAGACAATAGCATTTCTATTCTTTCAGAATGCATTGGGTTTGAAACATTTAAACTGCTTAAATGTGCGTGTCTTAAGTTTCTGGTAAATTGCTTGAAGTAATGGATCAGTGATTGGTGAAAATAGATGTTCAATTGTATCAGAAATACTTTAATTCAGGCTGAAATAGGGCACCTTTCAAAGATTATTTTTGACAAATTATTTCATCATAGCTATTTTCGCTGTATAAATATCACAGAAGTTTTAAAGTACCAATTCTTATCTTATCACACAAAATCTTAATGACTTTTATAAAAACATTTCATAAAACATATAGATATTCCAAAGGAGAAACATATTCACAGTAAAAGTATATCATTATAAGTTTTCAACTAGCATTTCATACGAGCGTATTTGAGTTAAGGCTACATGCTCTTTAACATAGGCAAACATCCTTTGTGCAGAGTTGTCTCCCTTGCATGACATGTAATCATGCTACATTCAGGACAAGTAACACATATGTTTCATATCTATTCTGTTGTATATAATATCAATTATATCTCTTAAATATGTTGAATGATTAAAATCCTAAAATACATAATTAGATGTTTGTAAAAGACCTCTTATGTGATGGAGACAGATTCCATCCTCAGTAGGTATGACATACACCCTTAAACTGAATGCCCTACTTTTGGCCTTTAGTTGAGCATTCCCCCTGTGAGGAATGCTTTGGGCCGCGGTGACCGAGTGGTTAAGGTGTCCCGACACTTCATCACTAGCCCTCCACCTCTGGGTTGCGAGTTTGAAACCTACGTGGGGCAGTTGCCAGGTACTGACTGTAGGCCGGTGGTTTTTCTCCGGATACTCCGGCTTTCCTCCACCTCCAAAATTTGGCACGTCCTTTAATGACCCTGGCTGTTAATAGGACGTTAAACAAAAAACAAACAAACCAAGGCTCTGTCCCCTGGCAGAGGCATATTAGAGTCTTTATAAATGGTAGTTGCTACTCCTGCTCATGCAGCGCTCATCATATTAGGAGTGGGCGATTGGTTCTCCCGTTATCAGTATAATGTGGTTAGATGGGGTGTCCTGCTAGGAAGTATTTTCTTTGGAAGTATGATTCAGTGGGGTAGCACTATAAATCGGCAAAAGTTCTGGACTATCACAAGGAGACTTAACACGAGCATACCGCAGCCTCCCAAAACACACATACGCACTCATCACACTCATGCATATATATCGCATGCACGGGAGGTCGTCCTTAAACGGCCTTAGCTGTTGTTTGGACGTTAAACAAAAATAAACCAAACCAAACCCTTAAATTGCATGAAATAGTTTTTTTCTAAAGAAAACATATATCTTTATGTAGAAGCAATCAGCACAGCATATCAGAAATTTCTAGTGACAATATTGAAAGTAAAATACACAATTAGCGGTGTGAAAATGATGAAACAATCATGTCAACTGTGTTTTCCATTACACATTCTATGTATCATCAGTCTTTCTCCTTCTAAATATATTTATATGTACTACACCATCCCACAAAGAATCTATTGGAAAACAATTCCTACAAATCATATCAAATAGCCTGGTTATCGATAAGTCTGAGGGCTGTGTACACAACCATCATCATCATACCCTTATCCAGCATGGCCATAAGGTTTTTTGTAATTATTTTTATTATCGGAACTTAGCCAATTACCTAAGGCATTATGGCTAACACTGTAAAGTATTAATCTGGTGTACTGGTACCATTACCATGTACATAATCAATATAGAACTCATTATGCAGATTATAATAACCTAGTTTTGTTGGGTCAGATTTAATTGCTTGCACAGTACATTGTATAATTGTGGAATGACATTACGATTTGGAGCTGGGGACAACCACAAGCTGGGAACCTCCACAAGCTTGGAACGACCGCAAACTGGGGACTACCACATGTTGAGCTGGAGACTACCAGATGCGGAGCTGGGGACTACCACATGTGGAGCTGGGGACTACCACAAGCGGGGAACGACCACATGTGGAGCTGGGGACTACCACAAGCGGGGGACGACCACATGTGGAGCTGGGGACTACCACAAGCTGGGGGACAACCACAAGCTGAGGACTACCACATGTTTGGGACGACCACAAGCTGGGGACTACCACAAACTGGGGACTAGCACAAACTGGGGACTAGCACAACCTGGGGACTACCACAAGCTGGGAATTACCACATGTGCCCATCTACCTACTGTAATTTACCTACACTTGAATGTTTCATCCACAAAATACTGATATTATGACATACAGATACTTATTTATTTCACTCATTAATGTCACTTTTTGTTGATCATGCTACTAATTGCATAATTATAAAAAAATATAAAACATTCATCATTATTTCTGCAAAAAGGTTATTACATGCATCTTAAGAGAAGGAACATCTATTAATTACAGTTTCTCTTTATACTGTCTTCAGTTGCATGTGTGCAAATTCATCATTGTGATAATATTCCATAATGTCCAACACAAGTATTCTTACAATGCATATAAAATATTTTGTCATGGGAGGTTGTCTTTTGATTTTTTCAGGGGAGATAATATTTCAGGTAATACGACAGGTTCATTTTCTTCCTCCTGTCCATGAAACAGAGGAACATTTGATACCACAGACATCACAAGTATGGCCACAGTCACTTTTTCCAAACAGCTCCACCATGAGTCGAACCCATGACTACAGATTTCTAGCCTTGTAAATACTGATTAAGCTGAAAAACAAGTTCGTATTTTTAACGTCACTGACAAGTAACTACATGTACTTCATCAGTATGTGACATGAAAGCATGTAGTATGAGGACAGTGAAATTATAATTTTACATTTGAAAAGGGAGATAACCCTACCTTGGCCTGCTCCTCAAAGGTGTGAAAATCCTTGATGAGGGTCTCCACCTGTTGAAGTGTCTCTCCGGTGTCCGACATCGCCTTCTCTAGCTCCTCAATCCGATGTTCATAGCTGTACTGGAACTGTGAATCAATAGGATGACACAGTGCAGATCAACCAGGACGTTGATTCGTCCGGTACAAGTAATCATATGTAAATCAAAGCTATTAAGAGCCTGCCAGGATTCAAATGAAGTAAGAAAATATTTTTTGAAGATTTTGCAATTTGTTCATACAATGGATGTGTGCTTTTTTAAATCAATTTCAAACATTTCTAAGATTTTTCTTCATTTATTTTGGGTTTCTGATTTGATTTTCGTAGTAAATTGGGTTAATTAGTTTTTACTTGAAAATATATTAATTCATACTAGTTTGAATTCTTCTTCAAATTGTCGCAGCTGAAGTGACTGTTTGAGACGTTTTTCATGCACTTCCCAGAATCTCACAAAGTTTGATTTGGTTTCTTCCAGCTGCATAAGCAACCTATAAAACAAAGGAAATATAATCTTTAGTTAACAAAATTACAAGTATCAACCATAAATCATGTACACTAACAAGAGCTGTTGGAGAACAGCATAGCTCGTCTCGCAAATGTTTGTCAATAAATAATTAAAATATATTAATTGGACTGGTTTCGCAAATTGCATTAATAATATTTATATTGTTTACTTGATCAGATTTTGCTTTGTGAATTCATGCAATTTTCAAAACATAACAATTTATATATATATATAAATTATTTATTGACAAACATCCGGGAGACAAGCTATGCTGTCGTAGATTAAATGAATATATTAAATACAAATGTAATTGCTTTTGGACATATTTCTTCAATTTTTTGACAAAATATTATCCTAATGAGAGTTGTCTCCCTTGAAAAATGTGGACCGGTGTCATATAAGATAAGTATCCCCCATAGGATTTGTATCCGGATACTTATCCTATGGCCATATATTGTACCCGGATACTAATCCTATGGCCTGTTTTAGTATCCGGGTACTTATCCTATGGGGGATACAAATCCCACATGACACCGGTATAAATTGTCTATTGTGAGCATTTTCACATTGTTTTATTTTCAGTTTCACCCCAAGAAGGGATTGTCTTACTCCATAGGGACTCTTTTACCAAATATCAGCACCCTAGTACAATCATAAAGTGATGTGTTAAATAGCTTTCAACATTTGCACAAAAATTTTTAAAAAATGTGTTTTTCCCCAAAAAAATATTTCAGTTTAACTCCGGCAAGGGATAGTTTAACCCCCACAGGGAACCTAATACCATGTATTACAATGCCTTTCAACACTCACAATATAAACTTAACACAAAGTCCAAAGATTTAAAAACAAAAACAAAAAATACAGATTTAAAAAGAAAAAATCCAATTTTTTGTTAAAGTTTTACTCCAGGAAGGGATTGTCTTACTCCATAGGGACTCTATTGCCAAATATCAGCAACCTAGTACAATTATAAAGTGATGTATTAAAACCTCTTAACACTTGCACCAAAAACTTAACGCAGAAATATTCTAAGTCCAAAAATTTGAAAATTCTGGTTTTTTCCCAAAAAAATCTTTTAGTTTAACTCCGGCAGGGGATAGTTTAACCCAAGAGGGAGTCTATTACCAATTATCAGCACCCTAGTACAATTATGAAGTGATTTATTAATACCTTTCAACAATTGCACCAAAAACTTAACACAAAAATATTCTAAGTCCAAGAATTTTCAAAAATCTGTTTTTTTTTCAGAAAAAATCTTTTAGTTTAACTCCGGCAGGGGATAGTTTGACCCCCACAGGGACCATATTACCATAAATTACTATGCCTTTCAACACTTGCACCAAAAATTTAACATTTGGAAAACCAACGCCGACGCCGGAGTGACGACATAAGCTCTCACTCTTCTTCGAAGAGAGGAGCTAAAAAATGATTTTCACTGATCAGACAACTGGAAAAGTTGGATAAAACAAGGATTTAAACATTGTATACGTATCATATGGCAATTCTCGAGTTAGATTGAGTTAGATTGGCTTGTCAAGTTGAGTGAAAGAAATGGAACTAAACACAATGTCTCACCTACCTGGACCTAATACCATCAATGTTTTTTTTTTTTTTTTAAATTATTTTCAAAAATACCAATTACTTTCCTATATGAAATTTTGAGTAAAGCAATCTAAATGAAACTGGAGTCCAATTTCATATCATTATTGTTATATGTTCGGGAAAATATATTACGTAGATACTCACATTTTATTTATTGATAGAGTACTCTTCTTTTACTTATTGATATAGTATTCTTCAAGATGTTGTCCTATAACATTTGGTGATTGTTGGAATTTCAAATATTTGAGAAACTGGAGCTTACAACACATTAAAGTTTAACCAAGATATTTATATAGCACAAGCTAGCAGCCAAACTTTTAGTAGCTATCTATTCTGTGATGAAGGGAAAAAATTAACAAATTCATCAAATTATCACTGAAAAGCCAGTCCATGAGAAACAAAGGTTACTTTTATCTCACCTCTCTAGATTGAGAACATGTGTTTGATGTATCAGCGGCGTGCGAGGGTTATCTCCCTTGATACAGCTCAGTATCGTTTTCCCATGATCGTCGGATGACATAAGGTCGTTGATTATTTCTTTCCGGCCCATTATGTGGTCATGGATGAGTGCCTCTGTTCCTTTCACATCATTGGGAACCTCCATTTCCTGAAACTTTTTCACTAGGACAGCAATCGCAGTTGCAATTTTTTCACTGTTTGTGGAGAACTTTTCAACAGCCTGAAAAAATATTATCATAGATAAACTCATATATATATATATAGCTTAACAAAATTAAGGAAATCGTTTTGATATGAATTTGATTAACAGAATATGTTCTAAATTATGTTTAAGTTACGGTTCTATATAAATACAAGAACTTTATCCATCTTCAGAACACTGAATACTACAGATGTTTGTATTTTTCGTAATTATCAAAATTTTAAATCTCTCTAATTTTAGTTAAGAATCTGATATATCCTGTAACAAGTCCAGACAGTCATTATTCCGTGACTCAAGTCACTGTGTGAGTTTTTTACAGGAAAATGAAATTACAAATAATTGGCCTTTTGCAGTAACGTATGGATGGATTAATTACTAAAGGAATGGCTTATCACTGGATAAATACAGTTTATATGTTGTAGTTTGTGGTACTGCTTTAATATCATGTCTATATTGTGCACTAAATAAAGTTTGACCTTCAGGAATAAATATTTTACAAACAGATGTACAATGAAAATGGTTAGTTTACAGAACAGGAGCAACAGAGTTATCCCCCTTATCCACTATAATATAGACAGTGATATACAAATTCCACTGAAGTTAGAACATTACATTAAATGGTTTAGTAGATTTTGTATGAGTGTGGGGCTAACATTTCCTATATCCTGTCAGGAAAGGAGTAATAGCTGATATAGTTTATTTTTTATCTTATAATTTCCTATGAACTCAATCTAATTAAAATCAAGATGGTCATTCTCACTACGTTACATGAACATCTAACAACATCCCATATGGGGTCACATTCTGATGACCTTTGAGATATGTGTATGTCACTTTCAGGGCGAATTGTCTATTTGTTGATGAAATTAAAGCCAACCATTTCGTCATAGCATGCATCTGAACCAAACCATTTCGGCACATCCTGTATATAGCTATATGCTGTGTAGGACGAAATTACTTGAAACAAATTGAGAGATTATGCAACCTATGCATATAAAATTCACTTCCAAGATTCTGGAAGTAGTCATTTGATTGGCTAATCCAAAAGGTCACCTTGACGTGACCCCTTATTGGATGTTGTTAGATGTTCATGTAAGATAGTGAGAATGACCATCTTGATTTTAATTAGATTGCTATGAAGTTTATGATGATATTATTTTATTTAAATTTGCAGCCTACGCTGGCTTTATACTACTTTGATATGAAGCTGTATACCCCAACAAATAGGAACAACAATAACCAGACAACCATGTAGCATGAAATTCAGTGAATTGTGCAGAATGCGGTTATCATATACAAGTAACAGTTAGTATATCCAGTATGATCCAACACAATCAATCGGAATGTATCTATTCATGGCTAATGAGAAGGGGTAACTTAAAAATCTTCAGTCAATCCTCACTCGATAACAATAAAATGTCAGCTAGAGTTGCTTAAAATAACTTCAATTACTATTATGTAATCAATATCTCAATGTTCAGATTTTCACATCAGTCAAAATTACACAAAATTTTTGACGGATTCTCAGTTTTAATGATATAAAGTGTGATCTTGGTAAATCATAAAAATTTTGAAACTTGAAATAATACATAATTGCTGTAATATTTATTTCCGTGATGCGTTGGGGATGTTTTATCACTTTGTTTACAATAAAAACTCAGAGAAGATATTATTTACTCCGCGTGGAAGATTTCCATGTTCCCAGCAGTATTGATTTGTCCCTTACGGACACACTGCACCAGGGAAATCCGAGATTTGTGTATACGTTCAGTCTTGCAAAAAATATCTCCAATCTTACAGCATGTAGTCTCAGTTCATGCAAATGTTATTATAGCCAATTTCTAAAACACAATAGTCAATTACATGCATACTTGCCAAATTTGGGAATTTTCATTGAGGGATTACAAGTTTTCAAATTTTCAAACTCACATCAGTACATTTACAGATATTCTTTTGACAAATTACCACCTTCACACTACAAATTCAATGTGGCTGCTCTTTCTGGGCTAATTGAAATTTTGCTGATAATTGAGGTCAAGATGTTGTATGCTATATATATAATTGTACTTGTGGGAGATTAACAACAAAATAAAAATAACTACACTTTCTGAAAATACTGCCTTATACTGAGGTTGATTTCATGATCTATTAACCCAAGAAAAGATAACATTACCCAAGGTTACAGAAGAATGTAAACACAACATTCTCTAACTTACAGCTCGATGTTGAGTCCATTCATTAGCATCATATTCCAACTGGCCTCCGACCTCTTTGGTCAGCTGACTAGGGTCAATATACTCAAACATCTGGTTAGGGTCATTACACATCACAACCTGTTCAAATTAACAAATCAGACACAATGTCAAAAAAATATAGATATACATGTTGTATATTTACATTTGCTCCACATTTTCCCATAGACACAATGCTAAGAGGCAGTTGCCACCATACGCCTATAACACCCAGTGCCTCAGGCTATAACTACCAGTGGGTCATGTGACATTACAAAGGCGAAAAAGGAAAATGGTAAGACAACGTAAATATAAGTATTGAACAGTATAGTCGATATGGCAGCACGATGTATGGTGGGCAAATGGCATGGTAACCCGGCCGTTTGGGTTCCTATGCTACATTTGCCCACCATACATCTTGCTGCCATATCGACCATAACAACATTAAAACCACTGTTCATTGATTAAATGATTTTTTTTCAGATTAAGGCGGAAAATTGAACTTTTTATTTCCTATTTTTTTTTCATATCCTAGCTACATTCCTAAAATTTGAAATTTAATCCCAATTCACCAATTTTCTTCCAAAAACGATGCAAATCAAAATGACCCATCCTAAACTTACTAAAACAATCATCTGACATTTATATGAATCATACCCCTTCCCAATGATGTTTCAGACCAAATTTGGTTGCAATCCATTAAGGCATTCAGGAGGAGTACTACTATTTCAAAGCACAATTTCAGCCAAGTTCCCTTTTGGGGTCCGCGCCCCTCTGTCCTAAGGGGTTGGACCAGACTCATTTATATAAATATGATTGCCTTTCCCAGGTGATTTGATTTGGTATGAAGGAGGAGTAGCGATTTGAGAGTAAAAGTGCATGACACAAGCTGACGGATGAAACACAATTCAGGCCAGATGAAAGTCATGCATATTCAAAAATTAAATTCAAACCCATCAAACAGGTTCTAGGAAATAAATTTCCAAAACTTACAAGGCATTTTATTATTACAGATAAATACTGTATCCATTTCACCAACTAAAACCATGTAAAAACATTATTTGACATGTAAACAAAAACAAAAGGTTATAAAAAGTCAGACTTATCTGACAATAAAATATTCCCTGCCTACAGATCTAGATTTTGTTACCAATGGAAACTGCAGAGGCGTTGAAACTGACATGATTCCCATTACTACCAAGGGAGAAAAATACTCTAGCGCACAACACCATTGAAATGGCAACCCAATGTGTTTTTTTTTTTTTTTTCGCTATACAACTAAGATAGAAAAGATTGCCTCAAGTCAAGGGAAGTGCTGATCGAGGCTGATCTTTACAAAACACATGTAATTATGTTTCAGAGATCTTTAAAATAATAAAAGAACAGGGAGACTTAAAATTCTTGTAACTATATCTTACTATCCCTTTTTTCGGACAATATTTTTCTTTTCGTTTTTTTTTTTTTGCAGCCTGACTCATCATATCATTGATCGGAATAATAAATGTCATATTACTGAACACTAAACTGATGTATGATTTCTAAATTGTAGGCAGCATTAACTAAAGCATTGAATGTCACAGTTGGTATTGATTTTCATTTTCACAGGAGCTATATCGTCTACGAGAGGTTTGAATGCATTTCCATTCCATTTCTAACTACATTTAATTCAGAGTTTCTTAAAACTCAGTGGAAATTGGAAAACACTTTGAATATCGATAAGAGCAAATTTAAATAACAAAATTCAGTTGTGCTTCACAATGAGTATTTTTAACTCAAGCCAATATAGGGTTTTGATATCTTTTAAGGGCTCTGCATGTGCTCAACAGTTTATATTAAATTTCTGTAAGTTTTGGATACAATTTATATAAAATGCATATCGAGAATATGACTTTAATAATTATAGAGTAAAAGCAAGCTAGTTGACATGTTGGTCTCCCAACATATATAACATGCAAAATCAATATTGCTAAAGGTTTGAGAATCGAGTCAGATTAATTTAAAATTCAAAAATTTGTTTCCGAATTCTTCTCAACTGTTTTTTTTTTCTACACTGTTTATGATGTATATTCAAAGGAAAACAAATATTAAGATGAATTTCATGAAATAGAAAATATTTACCATGGCGACGGGTTAGTCACAGAAAAATATCGGAAACCGAACGTCCAGACAAATCAGAATACAAACGTCTAGACAAATCAGACATCACTGACCTTGAATTCTAGTTCCTCTTTGACAAATTTTGACCTCATGTCTGCAAATGCCCTCTGGAAGAAGCCGTGAGGTTGCAGCAAAAAAACAACCTGTAAATGCTTGGGGAAAAATTCCTGAAACATATATCAAGCTCTTTTAATGCTTCATCATAAATTCAATTAAGAACTTTTTACTTACAAGTTATATATGACAGCATGCAAATCTAGTAACAAGGTGAGCAGACTGTTACACAACTTACCATTCGGTGATTTTGTCATAAATGTAATTTGTACGACTTCTATTTGAGTTTTTAATTATCTTTCTTTTTTTTCTTTTTTTTTCAGCGAAATGTAGCTGAGTTTTAACTGACTCTTAATTGGGTTTATAGGAACATGTCTTTTTGATGTATGTTTTGATCGTTCAGATTTATGTAAAAATTATATTAATGTCTTCTTGAATGATTAAACATAAACATTCAACCACAGGTCCTGTCTAGATGGTGTAAAAAATACTTACAGACATTTTAAGCAGAAGGGATTTAACCGAACTCCATCCTGCCTGTCGTCTATCCAGTACAATAACAAAACCAAGCTCCGTCTCATGAAGTCTGCAAAATACAGAAAATTATCTCATGAGTTATCTGCCCTTGGTGGAAATAGAAAAAAAAATCAGCAATCAGATCCAACACAGGGGCAAGCACTGTCTATTAATTAAGTATACTAGTTTAAAAAAAAATATGGTGGAACATTATAGAATATACACATGACTTTAATCATATGTTGTAATGTATGTGTGCCCAGCATTTTAGTACCTTTTGAGAAAAATGGTGTCTTCTTGATCAAGCCCGAAATTCTGGGTGTAACCGGTCAACATTAACAAAAGAAAATCAACTTATCCTGAGTTTGTTGCAATAGACTATTTAGTTTGTCCCTATTCCTCAATCGCCATGCAATATTATCGAGTGGTATCCAGGAAAGGGATATTGGGACAAACCGAACCTAAATTACAGTAACAGCTTAAATGGAAATAAAATAAGATCTTAAGATGTTCTCCAGTCAACAGTAATAAAAGAATATCAAATTGTCCCAAGCCTGTTGTTATTTTGCATGGTTTGTCCCTACTTCCTCAATCGCCCTTCAACGTCATCACTGGGTGGTATCTAGACAAGGGATATCAGAACCTACAGAACCACCCTGCAATATCATCAGGTGGTATCTAGACAAAGGATATCTCAACCTACAGAACCACCCTTCAATATCATCGGGTGGTATCTAGACAAGGGATATCTCAACCTACAGAACCATCCTTCAATATCATCTGGTGGTATCTAGACAAGGGATATCCCAACCTACAGAACCACCCTTCAATATCATCAGGTGATATCTAGACAAGGAATATCTCAACGCACAGAACCACCCTTCAATATCATCAGGTGGTATCTAGACAAGATATATCGGACCTACAGAACCACCCTTCAATATCATCAGGTGATATCTAGACAAGGAATATCTCAACGCACAGAACCACCCTTCAATATCATCAGGTGGTATCTAGACAAGGGATATCGGACCTACAGAACCATCCTTCAATATCATCAGGTGATATCTAGACAAGGGATATCTCAACCTACAGAACCACCCTTCAATATCATCGGGTGGTATATAGACAAGGGATATCTCAACCTACAGAACCACCCTTCAATATCATTGGGCGGTATCTAGACAAGGGATATCTCAACCTACAGAACCACCCTTCAATATCATCAGGTGGTATCTAGACGAGGGATATCAGATTCTACAGAACCACCCTTCAATATCATCAGGTCGTATCTAGACAAGGGATATCTCAACCTACAGAACCACCCTTCAATATCATCAGGTAGTATCTAGACTAGGGATATCCGAACCTTCAGAACCATCCTTCAATATCACCATGTGGTATCTAGACAAGGGATATCTCGACCTACAGAACCACCCTTCAATATCATCAGGTGGTATCTAGACAAGGGATATCTCAACTTACAGAACCACCCTTCATATCATCGTAACCTACAGAACCACCCTTCAATATCACCATGTGGTATCTAGACAAGGCATATCGGAGCCTACAGAACCACCCTTCAATATCATGGGGTGGTATCTAGACAAGGCATATCGGAGCCTACAGAACCACCCTTAAATATCATCGGGTGGTATCTAGGCAATGGATATCTCGACCTACAGAACCACCCTTCAATATCATCAGGTGGTATCTAGACAAGGGATATCTCAACCTACAGAACCATCCTTCAATATCATTGGGTGGTATCTAGACAAGGGATATCGGAACCTACAGAACCACCCTTAAATATCATCGGGTGGTATCTAGACAAGGGATATCGCAACCTACAAAACCAGTACTTAAGTATAACAGTGTTGGCTCTACTCCTTGATCTGTTTTTTTTTACAATGGTAAAAATATATACACAATACAACAATAATCATACAATAGAAGGCTGTAATATTATACATGCTGGTATACAAAATCAATATTTGTATCAAATCTCACTCAGATGTCATGTTTTTTCGATTCGTTTTGTAATAATTAATTACTTTTTCCACACTGTCAGCAAATATTCAGAGGCACGTATGGACTAAATCTATTGATGTGTAAACTGTGTCTCGGATAAAATTGATGTACCAGAATGAGACCAGGATATGTGCTTTATGACCTCAATCAATAACCATGTAGACCATGTACATGTATACTCAAACAACTAAAGATGGGGGGGGGGGAGCGGTTGTTGCACTAAGTGCACTTGAAAATACTTAAGACTCACAGCTTGATTCAGTTGTTTGTGTCATATAGGGCACAATTCACAATTCAAGTCCTTTCTGTAATTCTTACTTATACACACTTTACAAATGATTAAGACTTGTGACCTAGCTAGCATGATAGACTATGTGCTTGACAAAACTGCATGGCCAGCGATGATCGACCCTCTTTGCATTATCATACATTCTACCATGTGCAAGTTTATGTATTATGTATATGTGCATTTATTTTTTTTTATGCATGTGTAGATGTATATGGACATTTCACGTCTGAATGCACATTTCCATACAACCTGCATGTTGTGCATGATACTCTTGCAAAGAATCCGCCAGAAAAATCTATAAACTCTCCAACGAATGACATTGATTGTGTCTACGGGGCTAAAACACTGACAGAGCGGTAATTATTAACGATATATTGGCAGACTGGTAAATAGATCTAGAATTCCTCTATTTCATCGAAACAAAACTGAAACACAATTCTCAAGTCATAACAATGTATAGGGAGACCCAATCAATCTGTTGTCATATCAAACAACTAATGTATGGTACGGGCCAGACCCAACCACCATTATAACTGTGTAACAACCGATAGCTGGAATTGATACACGAACAATCTCATCACTATACCAGACAATCCATTGTCAGGCAAACTGTACAACACTGTGCATCTCTTCTATGGTTTTTTTTTTTTTAATAAATTTGTGTATTTACTAGAATGTAACTAACTGTTGTACATGAAATATAAAGTATTACAAGTGGGTGGATAGATTATCACACACAATTACTTTATAGATCTTTGGTATGACTTATTTACTGAAATGGCCAGAAAATATCATTTTTTCATTGCTTAATATAGTATCATGTTAGATGTGGTTCACAAATAAACCTTCTCTAACTTTAACTCTAAAATTTTACACTTTTGGAAAGGGCTAATTCAAGGATAAATACGGTACTAAAATTTTACTCTATTGGAAGGGACTTATTCAAGGATAAATACGGTACTCAAATTTTACACTATAGGAAGGTGCTTACTTAAGGAGAAATACAGTACTAAAATTTTACACTATTTGAAGGGGCTTAATCAAGGATAAATACAGTAATAAAAATTATCACAATTGGAAGGGGCTTATTCTAGAATAAATACAGTACTAAAATTTTACATTATTGAAAGGGTCTTATTTGAGCTAGGATAAGTATGGTTTAAGTACTCAGGTGTATGAATATGTGGACTACTTTTTGTACTTACGGTGGGATACAGGCGAGGTAGTGGACTATTTTCTTGTAATCACTATCCGTTATATCGGGTTGCTGAGGGTTTTCAGGAAACGTCATGATGGGTGCCCCATTTTTTGCCTTCCCACCTGTAAATCATAAAATGAAGATACAAAATTCCATACAATTCTCCAATTCTTTGATCTAGGGAAACTTAATCTTGGGTTCATACATTTTCTGCAGACACAGATATCTATCTGACAAAGAGATGGCAACAAAGAAGACATATGGTCATCAATTTTCAAAGGTAGAATCTCAAGGCTGACAGAATCTCAGGACGATATCAGACTCTAGTCTGATAGAATCTCTAGACAGGATCACCATCTTGGAACTGATAGAATCTTGAAACAAGATCAGTCACCCAAAACTGATCGAAAACCAAACCAATGACTACACCAGTTAAACAAAAAATATATCTCAAGGATTTGAGTTGTCTTGCAAGACAAATAACCCTTAAAATCTCGTTGTTTTTCTGTATTCCTGTAGACAATATAGATAGTGAGTATCTCCAGATTTACGGTTAGAATCAGCCTGTAGACAATATAGATAGTCAGAATCTCCAGATTTACGGTTAGAATCAGCCATAGCTAGCTTTAATTGTCAGGGCTAAATCAGTCTCAATTCGCCCCCATTATTATGTAGGGTCCTCAAGAACAAGATTGGAGGCAGTTACTGTGTCACGACAGGTTTCATAAAAATTTCTTTATAAAAAGAGGATTAATATTATATCAAGAAAATTAGATGTAACATACAGTAATTAAATTGTTCACACAAGAGGCTCAATGGGCCTGTATCGCTCAACTGGCTCTACAGCAACTTTGAAGTTGAACGATTGAGGTCGTTTCTACTGATACTATATGCTGATTACCACTTTATCCAAATATCAGAGTAGGCTAGGTTTATTATTCATGTCAATACATTTTCTAGTCCTTCATTCCAGGGTACTTTTGGCCTAATATCAGGTATCAGGGAGACTCTTGGCTATCACAAAATCATTGTTTAAAGATTTAAGCCTATTTCACCCCTGTGACCTTGAACATAGGTCAAGGTCATTCATTTGAATAAACTTGGAAGCGCTTCACCTTAGCATGCTACAGACAAGCCAAACAGCAAGTCCCATGGTCTCTTGGTCATTGAGGAGAAGTTATTTAAATATCTAAGCCTATTTGACCCATGTGACTTTGTATAAAGTTCAAGGTCATTCAATTGAACAAATTTGGAAGCACTTCACCCAAGGAGGTTACAGGCCTAATAACAAGTCCCTGGGCCTTTTGGTTATTGAAAGGCTTCATTTAAAGATTTTAACATATTTGACCCATGTGACCTTGAATGTAAGTCAAGGTCATTCACTTGTACAAACTTGGTAGCCCTTCACCCAACATGGTACAGGCCCAATATCAAGTCTCTTGGCTTGTTGGTTATTGTCATTTGAAGATTATAGCCTATTTGCTCTTGAAGATTATAGCCTATTTGATCTTTGTGACCATGACTGAAGGTTAAGGTCATTTATTTGAGCAAACGTGGTAGCCCTTCACACCAGGATGCTATAGGCCTAATATCAAGTCCCTGAGCCTTTTGGTTATTGAGAAGAAGTCGTTTAAAGATTATAGCCTATTTGACCTTTGTGACCTTGAATGAAGATCAAGGTCATTCATTTGAACAAACCTGGTAGCCCTTTACCCTAGCATGCTACAGGCCCAGTATCAAGCCCCTGTGCCTTTTGGTTATTGAGAAGAAGTCGTTTGAAGATTATAGCCTATTTGACCTTTGTGACCTTGAATGAAGGTCAATGTCATTCATTTGAACAAACTTGGTAACCCTTCACCCCAGGATGCTACAGACCTAATATAAAATCCCTGGGGCTTTTGGTTATAAAGATGAAGTTGTTTAAATGAAACAGTTGATGCCGGACAGACAGACGGACCGCCAAACGGTCGGATAGACGACGGACTCCGCACCACGGCAGGTGAGCTAATAAAGCTAATAATGCTTATGGTTGCCATCAAGTTTCCTGACAAAAGAAATTTCTAGCTTCAATTTCAACAGGTCAAACAGTGAACAGAGGTAGCCAGATCTAGAGTCATTAGCATACAGGAAGCAGAAACAACCATCTGCATGCCTTCCTGTAGACTGACCACCAGCCCCTAAGTTTTTTGTTAGAATTGCTCCATTAAATTCTTATACTTGATTATCTCCCCTAGTTAGGCTAAAAGCATGAAGCTCAATTTAATTTATAAATTTGATATTCTAGAGACAAGTGGCCAGTCTAACCTTCCTATCACATTTGGCTCTTCTTGTGGAGGAAGGAGGTTTTAAGAACCTTGGTTGATGTAGTGTTCAGGAGTTAACACATTTGACAACTTGAAAAACTTTGGAGTGTTGACGATCTTAAAATATGCAATAACACTATATGCTCCCTTATATTAGCACTAGAGGAATTTCTCTTCAGCTCGATCGGTAGAGTCCATAAAATCTGGTAGAAAACTCGAGTTTGAATGCAAAGTAAAAGCACAACTCTCTTTCCTGTTACATTAATACATGTGATTATTCACATTTTACGGTCTGTTATGGCAATTATAAGCCCATTTAAGATAAAATATTATGTGTGGTTTCTACTGTGTTGTGAAAAGTATTGATCAAATTCTGTCATAAAACCTGAATATTCATGGTATGCAATGATATTCGTTGGCTCCAATCTTTACTTTAAGTTCTACACAGAGGATCAAGCCTGCCCGGTTAAACCATTAATCTCCTCCTCTGAGCATAGTAATATATTTTACAAACTTTGGCTCAAGTTCAACTTTGAAGTCGGGGCAAAAAGCATGAGGGTATATTCTGGTCTAGCATTGTCTATAATGGAGGATGACTGACTGATATATACATCACATGTACATGACACTGGAATGTAATTTTCCAGGAATATATTTCAGTAATAGCTATGAATTTGCCAGTGGAAGTAATGATCTGGGACAGATTTAAGTTCTGTTCCAGTCTAGTATGTTATAGTGAATAACATCAATATTTATCTTTCTGCAAAGCAGTAAAAAATTTTGGAAAGCAAAAAACAGAACCATGCTTCTGATTTAGGGTCAAAGAATAGGACATTTTTGCTATTCCTATACATACATGTATATCTATATATATATATACTCGCATGAAAATTAGCAATGAATCGCTGTTTGACAAAAGTCTATAAATAGAAGAGGTGACCTTGACTTTTGCATGGAGCCCTGAATATAATCTTCAAGGATTCAATAAAGCTGAAATTGATCAAGTTACTTTGATAATACAGATCAGATTGAAAATTATGGTCTATTTCCCAATTTCAACAAATAACTATAGCTATAAGTCCAAAATTTTCGTGTCAAAAACCTTAGGTAAAACCAATACATGCCCTGCTCTATCAGACTGCCCCTTCAACAAGGTATGCTCTGTGACATGTCCTGCCTTCCTCTATAAAGTCCTGACCCTCATCCCATTCCATCCCCCAACCCCCATCCCCCCCAATCTACCCCAATACATGCAATGTTTATCTGCCCCAACCCTTTAACAAGATATTACCTTTTTTATCCATCCCCCAACCTGCTCTATCCAGCCCCCCCCCCATCCCAACTCGCCCAATAACCAGATAGGCCCTACTCTATCTAGCCCCCCAACCCCCACCCCATACATAGATATGCCGTTTTTTATCCAGCCCCCCCCCCCACCCCAACCCCATACCCAGATATGCCCTACTCTATCTAGCCCCCCCAACTCCCACCCCATACCCAGATATGCCCTACTCCATCAAACCCCCAAACCCCACCCCATACCCAGATATGCCCTACTCCATCAACCCCCCCCAACCCCAACCCATACCCAGATATGCCCTACTCCATCAAACCCCCATCCCATACCCAAATATGCCCTGCTCTATCTAGCCCCCCCAATCCTCATCCCATACCCAAATATGCCCTGCTCTATCTAGCCCCCCCAATCCTCATCCCATACCCAAATATGCCCTGCTCTATCTAGCCCCCCAACCCCCGCCCCATACCCAGATATATGCCCTACTCTATCTAGCTACCCCTTCAACCAGATATGCCCTACTCTATCTAGCCCCCCAACCCCCACCCCATACCCAGATATGCCCTTCTCCATCAAACCCCCCAAACCCCCATCCCATACCCAAATATGCCCTGCTCTATCTAGCCCCCCCAACCCCCGCCCCATACCCAGATATATGCCCTACTCTATCTAGCTACCCCTTCAACCAGATATGCCCTACTCTATCTAGCCCCCCAACCCCCGCCCCATACCCAGATATGCCCTACTCTATCTAGCCCCCAACCCCCATCCCATACCCAGATATGCCATACTCTATCTAGCCCCCCCCCCCCCCAAACCCCATCCTATACCCAGATATGCCCTACTCTATCTAGCCCCCCCAACCCCAGCCCCATACCCAGATATGCCCTACTCTATCTAGCCCCCCAAACCCCCATCCCATACCCAGATATGCCCTACTCTATCTAGCCCCCCCCCCCCCCACCCCAGCCCCGTACCCAGATATGCCCTACTCTATCTAGCCCCCCCCCAATCCCCCCCCCCAAACCCAGATATGCCCTACTCTATCTAGCCCCCCCCCCCCCCCCCCCCCCCCCCCCGACCCCAGCCCCATACCCAGATATGCCCTACTCTATCTAGCTGCCCTATGGATCAACCAGATATGCCCTTCCCTATAGTACCCATCCATACCTACCTGATACGAAGGCAAACTTGGCCTGCAGCAGCTGAGCTACATCCAGGACGCTGTAGGGGCATACAACCTCCACCATTGTCTCCTCACATTCTGAAAGTACACAGACCAAAACATAAAGTAATTCATTATTTATACATGATGTACACCACTCTCCCACCCTGGGGAGATCAGTGAGTTTAACCTGCTTTTTACAGATTGAAAACGCTGTATAATATGTACAACGTTATACAAACAGGCCAACCCAAGAGATTTAGGAATCACTACGGTAAATGTCCGATAGCAGATATAACATGCAACCTGATGGAAAAAAACTAATGTATATCTACTACAATTTGTGTACATGCAATTTAGAGTCACATGTGACTTGACAGGCAGAAAGGACTGGGACTGCTAGAGTTAATGTTCTACAATGTATTTACAGAGATGTACACAGTATTTGGACATTTTACACATCAACTGTTTTTAATTTGATTTAAAGAATTCACAGTAAATAAAGCAATCAATATCAAATATTTTCATTTTTTCTCAATCATTCAAATTTTCTAATATCAAAGGCTAGATTTCTCAGTAAGAATCTCTACTCATGCAGCTGATGCAGGGATGTAAATTTTAATTATGAAATGGATTATCAATCTGCATACTGCACTGAAACCTACACTGATTCTTGTAAAAAAAATGTTTGATTAATCTTTGGGTATAATTTCTTATTTCTATATCATTTTCTGAAATTGCACATGGAAACATTAATAACAGTGAAGAAGATTTCAAATAGCCATGCTCTCTAAAAAATTGCCCACAATGTATTTCCTAATTACTTGGTAAGCTGATAACAATTTTATATTGTTCTTTCAACTGACATCTCATATTTGTCACTAGCTGGTAATTTTCGTAATTTAAGCATTATTTTATCGTTGGATCTTTGCATCCATTCATTATAATTATCACCAAAATCTCATTACCGTGTGTGAGCGACAATTTTTATTCCCTCAATACAGAGCTGTCGGTAGTATTTTACAATTAGACAAACACACACCCATGCATGTAGAAATTGGCCATTAATCTTGCATATTGTTTGAAGCAGATTCTGAAAATATCACAAATGTTATTAATTAAATGATTCTAAAAACTCTATAGTATCTCATTGCGAGCAATTACAGATTGAGTTTGTCAATGATTCAACAAATCTGGTAATATTAATTAAAACAAGACAATTAAAAATTACAGTCCCAATGTAGGTCAAGGTCAAAATGTAGGTCAGGACATACATTTGAAGAATGACACACCTTTGTGAATTCATACCCAAAGTATGAAGTTCTAGTAGCAAGTAGTGGAAGAGAGTCCAGACAAGCTTTTGTTTGATGTAGGTCAAAGGTCAAATATAATGTAGAATATAACTCAGACATGATCAATTGTTAACTAATGATGGTGTATGAAGCTCCATTGACATAATTTATATAGAGAAATTAGAGCACATACAAGCCTTCAAAGTTGAAAATTTAGGTCTGAATGACCTACTTTTGATACATGATACAATGCCTCACCTAGGTGAACTCTTGACCCAAGTATGAAGTGCCAGTGACAGATACAATCATGTAGTGTAGGAGATATAGGTCAGAGGTCATCATGAAGGTCAGAGTGACCTACTTTTGATACATGATACAATGCCTCTCCTAGGTGAACTCCTGACCCAAGTATGAAGTGCCAGTGACAGGTACAATCATGTAGTGTAGGAGATATAGGTCAAAGGTCATCATGAAGGTCAGAGTGACCTACTTTTGATACATGACACAATGCCTCACCTACATGTAGGTGAACTCTTGACCCAAGTATGAAGTTCCAGTGATAGGTACAATCATGTAGTGTAGGCAAACTTTTTCTTTGATGCGGGTCAAAGGTCATAATAAAGGTCAAAGTGACCTACTTTTGATTAATGACGCACTGCCTTACCTTGATGAAATGCATGAGCATGCCAAAAGTGTAAAGTTTCACTGACAATTAAGTAATGTAGAAAGTAGAGTCTCTTGGCAAGCTGTTTCTTTGATGTAGTTCAATAATCTAAATACTGGGTCAGAGTGACCTAGTTTTGATACATGACACACCACCTCACCTAATCTATTAACTCAAATGCCCTAAGTGGAGCAACAAATCCTATAGTCCACCTCGGTTACCACATGGAAACTAAAATCATTTTATGAAGGTATGAAGTATCAAGGTATGAAAAGGTATAATTACGAATATATAAACACATACCGGGTAATTTGCTTTCAGGTGTTCCACTGTTGCCGTCTGTTTTGCGGTTTTTGACCTGATGTTTGTCAGATACCAGTATACTGCCCTAACTGACGTGTTCACATTGTAATGAGTATCTGGGTATATTGCCAATTGCTTCATGCACCTAATAGCTCTGGTTCTTTGGCAGCTAGTTTGTCATAAATATTCAAAACCTGAGTGCAGTCATTTCAAATAATGTTACACAGATCATAGATTACCAGATGTGTTCATAAACCTGAAAGTTAAAATTTAAAAATGATGTATCAAATCAAGAATGTCTTGACTTCACAGTAAATTATTGAAATTTATTTCAGTCAGCTGTATAAATATACAAATATCATGAACTAAAAACTTTAAATCTGAAAGCATATGTTATCTAAAATCTTGTGATATCTCCATTACATCATGCAGTCATTTAGATTAACTGAATTCCTACAGCATAATACAGTTAAGTATAAAAATTGTATGAGTGATCGAATTAAGCTACAACTTTTGGAATCCTATCGCTTAGTAATTTTAGAAATTAATCTTTTCTTGTTTCTATCAAAAACAAAATTTGAAAATGTCTGTAAGACATAAATGCTGCGCTGCCGTTTGACACCCCGCAACCTCAGCAGTTCCTGAGATTTTTGAGCTAGTTACATTGCATAGGGACGTGACGGGATGCGACAGAATGGGTCAAACATGGGTTACACTATATGGTAGTGGTGTCCCGATTATCAATTATAATCTAAACGGAAAGACAACCGATTCTTGATTATGAGATGTCAACTTAATAAAATGTTATAATAGAAAATAAAGATACTTAACTACTCAGAGTAAAAGCTTTCAGTATAAAATCAAAATGGCCACATACTCTGCTTCGGAGAAAATAGGCCTATTCAATCCCGGAGTAAAGAAAAAGTAATATTTTTAAAGGATTATGTAATCAATCGGTTGACACTAACTGATTTCATCCGATGATCTATGTTGAAATCTCAGCCTTTGATTCCCATCACTATAATGTGACCGGGTGGGGTTTGCTGCTGGGTGTCTTCGGCAGTATGCTTTAGTGAGGTAGCACTATAAATCGGCAAAAGTTCCGGCCTATCACAAGGAGACATAACACGAACATACCGCAGCCTCCCAAAACACACATACGCACTCACCACACGCATGCATGTCGCATACACGGGAGGCCTTCCTTAAATGACCTTAGATGTTAATAGGACGTTAAACAAAATAAACCAAACCAAACTACTATATGCCCCCCAATTTCATGGCGAGGGCATAAAAAAACTACAGGGTACACTTACAATTACGTAACATGAAGTCATTTTATGGAGCTCGAGCAATATATTGTCTTGTATGTTATAATTAAGGCCCTCCCCCCCCCCCCCCCCCCCCCCCCCCCATCACAGTCATAATGCAATGGTCAAATAATATACAGTTACAGATTAAGTTTAATCCTTACAAAAAAGGAAAGGAAAACCTTTTATCTCTCAAAACTTGAAATATTGCCAAAATTAGTCGAAAACCACCTTTGATTACAGTTAAACAAATGTACGTGTTTGTGGATTCAGACAACCATCTAAGGTGACCTACATATCCATTTTATACACATCATCAATCTTAAGTACAAAGTCTAATATATACCATGGTCTACATTCATAATAGTCCATGTCCAGTCTCCCTCACTAATTCTTTGTAAACATAGTAAATTTCATCTAATCTATCATTATTTACAAGAAGCCTGGTAGACAATATACAGTAAAACTTTATTCTGTTAATCTACTACATGTATACATGTCACCCTTCTTAAGTTCATTAATTTGCAAATTTTCCTTTTTAAAATGAATATCCAACATATCAGTTAATTTGTTATACATGTATATTTCTTAAAAACCTGATGTTGCATGCTTCCCCAATTTATAATATATATGAAAAAAAAACCATTATAGTTTTTTTTCCACATTACTCATCTATATACAGGCATAAAGCAGGGAGCTTACATGTATGCATTGATTTTTATATTCTGGGCAAAATTTCTAAATTTTGCACTCTTAACAATTTTCAATTTTTCTTCCTTATCAGGAAAAAAATATTGAATTGTTTACATCAGTCATATTAGAATATTTGATATGGTAACACCAGATTTCCCGGGGTTGACCCCCCACCCCCACCCCCACCCGTTTTTTTTAGACCCCCCCCCCCCCCCAGAGTACTTTAAATAACCCAGGTTTCCAAAACAACCCTCATAAAGACATATTAGATTCAAAACTTGGGATGAACTAGATTTGCAAAGTTATTTTGGTAATGTGTACTAAAACACATAATTTAAGTTTTATCTAAAATTCACTTACTCGAATGGTTTTTCTTTCCAAACAGTTGAACTTTCATTCCAGTAAATCCAGGTATATCCTCTATACAGAAATTTCTCAGCAATGCTAAACACATGTTGTCTTTAATCGGACACGACCTTCAGCGACCTTCATTAACTTAAATTCCCCATCACACATTTCTTGTTATCAGCATAAATTGTCTCTTTTCAATTATACAAACAGCCATGTATAATAGACAAGTTATACTGGCATTTTAAAGAAATTTCGTCCCTTTTCCTAGAACTGAAATATAACTTATAAAGATTTTAGATCATTCGATTAGTTCAAAGTTTCCCAATGGCAGGCTGTGTTATGATGATCTCATCAATATTTTATAGATTTAAAACTCTTCTCCTAGAATTTGATGTTATGCAACTCGTAACAATATCTTAACAGTGGTTTAACATTTCCTTCTTGACAAAATTGTCATCGAGATGGACGATTTTTTATATAAACCTGCAGAAACAAGTTCTATAAAATGTTCAATTATTATACTCCAGGGCACATATAGGTGTAAGGAATTCACTACACGCTTGGTATCTCCTTTTATCTACACTTCAACAGTTAATCCTCAGCTGTTTTTCCTGATTTTTTTGTCATTTCTTTTTTAATTCTGTTACAGCTTAGTAAGTATGACTAAAACCTTTTCCAACATCCACAAACTGATATTTGGTATTCTCCATCGCGCTGCAAGATGATGCAACTTCATTTGAAGCTGAGTGACTTACACAACTTGAATAGAATATAAGTTGTCATGAAACGTGTCTAAAAGTATACATTGTATATTCTATAAACTACTACACACATACTCACTGATTTTGTTAATCAATATAAAAAATATTCCTTGCACTTTTAAGCAAATATCCAACAATATGTTAAAACATCAATCATGCAAATTAATCCATCCAAATATATGCTGACATTTTCTTCTTCAAATATTATCCAAACTGACACAATATTCAGGCAAGATTTAAATTACATTTAAAAATTTACTCTCAGGCCAACAGAAAAACGAAGCTTTAACACCTGTGGCAATCAAACCATGTAAATAGTGTATATAGTTCTGTCACGGAAGTCTGAATTCTGACGACAGAAAACTCGAGTTTGTGTATAGATTACAAAACAGGGCAACAGCTGTTTGTGTTGGTATGGTTTATAGGTTTTATACAGGATTGTGGAAAGCTGTTTTGAACTTCATACCAACCAAACTACAACTTGACAATGTAACATTTCTCCTGTCACAAATACCTAGAAATAGTTGTCAGGCAACACTTAAGAATATTGATTTGATTACACTGCAGACCAACTTATTTTTGCTGTGACTTAATTTATCTTTTCAATGCCTAATGACTTTTTTGCAATGATTTAATTTGTGATTTACAGGAATAAAAGGCCTGACTTTATTTGTGGTTGAAACTATTTCATGATGATGAATTTTCACAAAATTTTAATTGCCCACAAAATACAGGAAAATTAATTGCACATGAAAATGAGTTGGCTTACTGAGTAATGGATCTGCACTTTATAATAATTTTTACTATATCATATTATACAAATATATCATGGGTGTCTGTGCAATATATAGTGCAGAATATTCGGCCTCGTGTAACAGAACATCGGTCGTTTTGCAGTACGGTCGAAGGGTCTAATATTCTTGACTACTGCACACTGACACCCATGATATACATGCTTTATTACATAATCACTAAAACACACTTAGAATGAAATCTCGACTTTATTGTAAGTCTAGAAGTCACCAAACTGTCGTCTGGCAGTGTTGACATCTGAGTGACTTGATGCTTGAAAGGTTAAGACTAAATTCCAAAACGTCACACGGTCTTCAATAATTCGCACGTGACCGTGCAATATTCATTTTACCTCTGCAATAGTTCAAAATATAGCTTATATGTATAGTTAAGGAAAATCACAGGCATTATGTATTAAATAAATATATGTAATAGTAACGAAGAACCTGTCTATTCTGACATCAATCATGAATGTCTGATAAAACAACATGTCATATTAGACAAGCTTTATTGGGTTGTACTGGACCATTTAGAAAAAAAGGAAGATGGATTTTCTTCGCTGGGATTTAATTATAAATAGATTTCAGCACATTTTTGTTCTATATTTCATACAATATCTATATGGAGATACCATTAAAGGGAGATAACTTCAAGAAAAAATATATAAATACCCGGGGAGATAATAAATTGCAAGTTTTAGGCCTAGGCATTTTTGAAAGAGTAGTAATGTAAACTTATCATGATCACACGCTTCAAACAAACCTCATTCAGGGCTAGACAGCTGATAAAGTAATACAATGCCGTGATCATAACCTCACAAGGAGCCAAATTACTGTATTTTACCAGGTATAAACGCATGCTTGGGAATAATCCCACTCTTAATTCCAGCTGTAAAAAATGAAAACAAATTTTCATGCCAACACTGGAAAAGCCTTTATAACTAGCAAAAAAAAAAATGGTAACTGGTAGTCAAGACGTTTTTTTTGGTATCCTACAATGCGAACTGTCCTATATGGTAATCCTATACATAGGATAAATATGTTTGTTCCGGATCTCCCTCCAGTCAGGATAATTGTGTTTCAATTGACAGTAAATCGGATAATTCTGGTAGCTTCAGATCGTGTCAATTGACTTAATTTGATCAAATATAGCCACCCCTGCCTTATATTGGACTCGGTGACAAGCTTCTCTGTTCTGCAGGCTTCAAAGACGAGCAGACGACGCTTTATGTAAATAGCTGTAGGAGCTGTATGTAATAAGTTCTCTGTGAAATATATATCTCCCTTGACTAGAGAGTTCAACCCTTATACAGAATCAATAGAGACACTAGGATCAGTGTCCAATATGAAAACTTACATATTTGTAACTTTGTAACTGAAGACACGATAAATAACTCGATGAGTAACTCGCTTGGGATCGAACCTGGGACCCCTGGCTTACTGGCCTTACATTCAACCAATCAAGCTAAAGAGAAGTTCTCTTACCTATAAACATATTATGGCTTAGTATTTACCAGGGTTAGAAACAACCAACCTCATCCCTGCTTTGGATGAACCCTGGGACCTCTAGCTTACCAGTTTTACGCTTAAGCAATCAAACTAAAGAAAAGTTCTTTTAGCTTATAAAACAGTACATATCAAGGTTATATTCAATGCCCATGCACCCCAGCCCTGCTTTGGATCAAACCTGAGACCTCTGACTTGCAAGTCTTTTGCTCAACCAATCAAGCTAAGTCTTACACTCAACCAATCAAGCTAAGTCTTACACTCAACCAATCACTTAGCTAAGTCTTACACTCAACCAATCAAGCTAAGTCTTACACTCAACCAATCAAGCTAAGTCTTACACTCAACCAATCAAGCTAAGCCTTACACTCAACCAATCAAGCTAAGTCTTACACTCAACCAATCAAGCTAAGTCTTACACTCAACCAATCAAGCTAAGTCTTACACTCAACCAATCAAGCTAAGTCTTACACTCAACCAATCAAGCTAAGTCTTACACTCAACCAATCAAGCTAAGTCTTACACTCAACCAATCACTTATATATATAATTAGCTAAGTCTTACACTCAACCAATCAAGCTTAAGAGTTCTAAGTCCTCAAATCTGATAAAACAGCAGATAGGATGCATATGTAACCATGGCATATAGTAACCAGCTAGCCACTATATACCTGTTCGGGATTAAGCTAAACATCAACTGAGCAGTGAGCGATATGATAAAATTGCTGCTTGTATTTACCATGGTGACATACACCATAACACCCCAACTTCCAGAAAAGAACTCCTCGTGTTTCCTTGGGTTAGGGTTGCTAGTGATGCTTGGGAAAGTAATGCTGCTAAGCTAGCTGCCCCGTCCCTACATGATCTACACTAGGGATTGAACCCTATGTCATACTATAGTGGTCAAACACTCTACCGAACCACTCTACAACTCTACTGATTGAGCTGAAGAGAATTCCTTTCTAGCCCAGCCGTATTGCAGCTGGTTTATTTAGCCAGGGTTATATATCGGTAAGTTGTAAATTCTTATATACAGTGAAATCTCAATAAAGCTATCTTTATTCCCATTACAACCAGTTGAAGTATATAACTCCCAGAAGAAAAGATGCAGTTCATAAATCCATGTTCATGAGAGTGCTGAAAACCTGAGAAATATCCTATTTATCCTGAAATATATATTGAGCCCTTGAAGACCATAAGTTTTTACTTATTTAATGGGGGGGGGGGGGGTGCTTATGGTTAGACAACAGAATTGTCACCAATTAATATTGCTAGCATTTTCACTCACAGAACTGCAGTAGACAGTTAACTATGATACAGGGTTTGAAAACCAGACGTGGGCTTTATAACTGCTGGATAAATATGGTTAACAAATATCTGCATAATTCATAACAAATCAGTTTTTCAAATTGATATACATGTACGCACCAAATAGAGCTATCGTTGCACTTGAAATACACCTCGGCTGTTTTGATTTACGACCAAAAAGTGTAATTGACACAAACATTTTCTGACAAATACATTTCATTCCATAAATAGAAGTTCTGCAGAATTTAACGGCCTTATCTTTACAAAGATGCTTGCTTTAATTGGAAAGAAACAAGATTTATGGATATCCATTACTCGATCTATTTGTAAAGACTTGATGGGTGTTCAGGAATAGAAATAACAAATAACCTGTACTTCGTCTTAAGGTTTAATTACATTCTGCCTTCCGATGTATATAAACACTAATCCCAAGTATTATACTATAAGTATTCAATAATTTACAGCATGTTTAAGAGTCAATTGAATTAACAGATTGAAGAGTTGGTTTGGTTTATTTTGTTAAATGTCCTATTAACAGCCAGGGTCATTTAAGGACGTGCCCGGTTTTGGAGGTGGAGGAAAGCCGGAGTACCCAGAAAAAAAACACTGACCTACGTCGGTCAGTACCTGGAAACTGCCCCATGTAGGTTTCGAACTCGTTACCCAGAGGTGAAGGGCTAGTGATAATGTGTCTGCATGGACACCTTAACTACTCAGCCACCACAGCCCCAGGTTGAGATGATGAAGTGTATTCAACATAATTTGACAATTAACCCATTTAACATTAAAAAATTTCGTCAAAACTTAAAAATCTGTTGTTAACCTTGTGTAATGACATTGAGCTTGATGCTTGATTGAATTTCTATAAATAGCTGGTGACTTTTATTTGACCTTGGAACTCTTAAATACTATTGATTTGACATTACAGGTATTAATTCAAAAGTTAAAACGAAATCTATGATAAAAATAACACTGACATGTGTGTGGCTATTCCTTAAGTACCCCTATAAATGCCCCCCCCCCCCCCCCCCCCCCCCCCACACACACATACCCCAACCCCATCTTTTTTCATTAAAAGAGGATGTATGCACTAGTTGAAACATACTTTACCTGACTTATCTGCCAATACAATTTGCTGTCTTTTAACCAAAACTCTGAATTCTTTTCACGATATACTGTAAATATATGTAAATGGCAAAAAAAAAGTTTTTTTTATGTCTAATAATAACAGGCCATCTCAATGACTGGTGGTCTATTGAATAACAGGTGATCTCCAATGCAGGCGATATCAAATGACAGGTGGTCTATTGAATAACAGGTGATCTCCAATGCAGGCGATATCAAATGACAGGTGGTCTCTAATGACAGGTGACCTCTAATGACAGGTGATGTTTATTGATAGGTGATCTCTAATGACAGGTGGTCTCTAATCACAGGTGGTCTCTAATCACAGGTGACCTCTAATGACAGGTGGTCTCTAATGACAGGTGATCTCTAATAACAAGTGACCTCTAATGATAGATGACCTCTAATGACAGGTGGTCTCTAATGACAGGTGGTCTCTAATCACAGGTGACCTCTAATAACAGGTGACCTCTAATGACAGGTGGTATCTAATGACAGGTGGTCTCTAATGACAGGTGATCTCTAATGACAGGTGATCTCTAATAACAAGTGACCTCTAATGATAGATGACCTCTAATGACAGGTGACCTCAAATGACAGGTGACCTCAAATGACAGGTGACCTCAAATGACAGGTGACCTCTAATGAGAGGTGATCTCTAATGACAGGTGACTTCTAATGGCAGGTGGGCTCTAATTACAGGTGACCTCTAATGACAGGTGACCTCTAATTATAGGTGGTCTCTAATGACAGGTCATATCTAATCACAGGTGACATCCATATGACATGGGATCCGAATGACAGGTAGTATATTTATTTCAGTACATTTTGTATAAGGATTATGTGCATATTTTGTATATTTTGAGACAACAGGTGAATTCATTAGAAAAACGTACATGTACATAACATATGTACAATTAAGCCGAGAAAATATGATGAATGTATTATTCATGTACATGGAAAAAATACAATTGTATTACACATTTTTCAGCCTGCCTGAAGCAGTTATCAGCCACTTAACGAAATGTGCATGCAGATCCATGTGGACTTGTAGATAATGTTTAGTACTACAGAGACAGGTCAGCCAGACTTTTATATTGTCCATCCCAAAACCAGCTGTATACCTGTACTTTATACATACAGAAGAGTAACAGGACCCTGGGGGTGGTCTATAATGAGAGGCATCAGCTACCTGGGGGAGAGTATTAGGATTATTACAGACTGATGGAAATACAGGAGAGGGGAGGGGAGTCAAAAAAAAAAGGGGGGGGGGGGGGTAGAGGAGGAGGGTAAATGGAAATTGGGGGGATCCTAAAATCACCAAGAGATTTGGAAAGAATGGACATGGAATAATCAAAATGATGTCTGGGTACTGGTAGGGAAGTGTCCCCTTATTATATAAACACAAAAATACAATGTCATATGAATGTGCATATACATATTCAAATGATTTGTCCTTTGGACTAGAGGCTTATCTTTACAATGTTACATTATTGTCTTCAAAATACAGCTCAGAAAATCACAGATACTATGGGTGGGTGTCCCTTGACACCCATCCACACCCTGGCTGTTGTGGGATATTATAAAACCCCTGTAAACAAAACTATAGACAGTAGCTACAGTGTCCTGATAATTTTAATGATTATCTGAAATTGTGACATGGCAATATTGATTATCTAAAATTGTGATCAGTCTTAACCATAATTTATTACTGCTTGTTATAAAACCACATACCCAGGTATCCAACAAATCTAATGAATAGCTTGTCAAAGGGTGGTTCAAGTACGAGATATTAAATGAACAAATATTGCATGTTTAAACTATGAGGGCCAACTGAAGCAGGAAGTATAGATGATCATATACATGTGCGTAGTTATAGGTTGACTTGAGTTATAAGGAACAATTTAGGTATACACTATGAAATTCAACCAACCTTGTCAGTATACATACATAAGTATACATGCCTTTAGCTATTAAGTTATTTATAATGGATAAAGTAAATATACACAGGTGAGACAAGACATTGTTAAACATACTTTGATGTGAGAGTAATAAAATTAAATTCAATCACAACATAAACCCTAAGAACTCTATCTTACAGCCTAAACATACCTGAGGCATATGACACATTTACCTGTGTAAAATTAAAATAACAAAATAAATTTACTTATATAAACCTACCTTTAAATTCTTCACTTAGCATGGTGAAGTTTCAGTCCATTCCCCTCAAAACAAAATCATCATCCAGGACTTTCAATTATATCCCCTCAGTAAGAAAGTGTCACTTCACCAACTACGCTCAAAGTGTTGAAATGTACAACCTATAAATAAATCTCTGTCACCAAGATGCTTGAATTTGAATTAAACTACACTTCTCCAATACACAACTATCGAACCATAATCGGTGAGGATAATGTTCCACCAAATCTCAGTCTATATTTACATATATAGGTAACTGTCATTTATGTCAGCTGACTCAATGACTCGACATACCCTGTTTCTAAATTTATACACCTGGAAATTTTGTACCTGCATGATCATGAGGACCAATTAAATACCTGTAAGAAAGTCATGCTTTGGTATAATGGAAACATTAAATTTGTATTACAACACGTCACTACAAGTGGCCTGGATCCATGTACATGAATTGAAGGCATTAATCAATTTCTAAGCCCTGATTAAGTAAACACTAAAGTAGGTTATTGGGTCAATAAATCAAAATCAAATTTCATAAGGAAATGGAAAGCAAATTCAGAAATTGAAATTTCCATTTCTTTACAGCAATCTTACAACCAAGTTTCCTTAATTGACTTATCAATTCTGGAAAATTCCAAAACTTACTTTAGTTTATTTTTAAAGATTTAACTACTAATAAATCATATCAGCTTTATTTTTAGATTTTTGTCTCTGCAGCACTGACAGAAAACACCTCACTAAAAGACAAAAATATTTAAATGTTGGAACTCTGATGTTGGGAGGTAATATGCCACAGAGCTAGCACTGAAACTTTCTCCACGTCCATACATTTTACTTGATGTGAGCACAGACTTATATATAAGTCTGTAATGTGAGTAATAAGTGGACAAATAGTCATGTGTATGCATATATATATATATATACTGTTTGTTAACTGCTAGTACTTATCACAGTTGTGTGTCATTCAGGTTGTGAAGTGTCGATTCTTAAAAATAAGCTCAATAAATAATCACGAGTTTGCATGTTATGTTACAGATACTCATGAATATACTGTATTTTAACGGGTATAAGCCCATGCTCGGGTATAAGCCCACCCCCCACCCCCTATTTTTGACGTTTTTTTTCTGCATAGGCTCATATTAGGGAATAAGCACACACCCAACTTTTAAATGTCTTATCCACGATGGAAAATAATAATAATGAAATAAAGCAAAACATATGTAGTGAAAACGAGTTGATTAATCTATATTTAGATTCTATTTTCTGTAAAAAACGATCTTTTTACCGAATGAATTTTGTTTTTTTTTCAGATGAAAACGATCTTTTTAGATTATTGTTTTATTCTGGATCCAAAACAAACATTTTAAACTTGAATATATCTCGATCTTTTTCATATTTTGAACATTTTATTTTTGTTGCAAAGTCCAATGGTCCGAATATTACATATCGTCAGAGTAGATTTCTAAATGAGGCTACAACGAGAAAAAGTACACAACGGACAAAGGATTGACATGGTGAAATTCCTATTTGATCTCTCGAGTGTATTTCTCTTAATCCAGCTCAAATACACAAACAAGCTGAAGTGATTTATTGAAGACTTAATCAAGAAATTATTTGCTTGCAACAAGTTGATGTACAGGTACTTAGCAATGTATTGAAGATTCAGAAATTTTTACATTTACTGGTATAAATATATATATATTTTTCATGATAGATTTCATCAGTTCATGAACATTGGAGAATTAAGATTACATTAAAAACTATATTAAAATACCCATCTCTGATAAATTAACACCTTAAAATAATACTATTTAGCAACTTGTTTTCTTAAAGACTGAATGAATGCATGGATTTTTTAAGCCATGAACAATAGATACTTTTTATTGCTATTTTATATTTCAAAGTAAAACACTATAATAAACTTTGAATTTCCTTGCAAAATAGGGGAAGTGGCTAATTAAACAAGAGGCCAATAGGCCTTAATGGTCACCTGCGTTTTGATATATTTTAGCATATTTGGCCCATGTGACCTTGAATGAAGGTGAAGGTCATCCATTTGAACAAACTTTGTAGTGCTTCATCCCAGCATTCATCAGACCTAAAATTGGGTCTCTTGGCCTTTTGGTTATCAAGAAGAAGTCATTTAAAGATCTAAGTATATTTGACCCCAGTGACCTTGAATGAAGGTCAAAGTCATCAATTTGAACAAAGTTGATAGCTCTTCCTCTCAGCATGCTATAGATCTAATATTGGGTCTCTGGGCCTGTTGGTTATCAAGAAGTCATTTAAAGATTTTAGCATATTTGATCCCTGTGACCTTGAACCAATGTCAAGGTCATCCATTTGAACGAACTTTGTAGCCATTCATCCCAGCATGCTACAGACCTAATATTGGGTCTCTTGGCCTTTTGGTTATCAAGAAGTCTTTTAAAGATTTTAGCATATTTGACCCCTGTGACCTTGAATGAAGGTCAAGGTCATCCATTTGAACGAACTTGATGGCATGCTACAGACCCAATATCAGGTCTCTGGGCCTGTTGGTAATTAAGAAGAAGTTGAAAATGTAAATTGTTTACGACAGACGACGCACACCGGACGGCGCACGACGCTGGACAAAAGGCGATCGTTTTGTCTCAGGTGACCTAAAAAGCAAGTATAGTATTATTTATAGGAAAATCGGATCATAGATTTCAAATTGATAATCCAGGCTCATAATCCTTTCCTGTATTTTCTTTTACAATTAAGTTTTTTTATTAGTTTTGATTAAAAATCTTATATTGATTTTGAAGAAGTCAAATGGTATCACACACTCATGAATAATGAATGAATTCAATATTCATGAGAATCTGTTTCATTAAAAGTTAGAGAGATGTGTTATTCAACAACAGATTATTTATCTGTGCAAATGAAACAAAGTTTATAAGGCTCACAATCAATTCACCTTTTTGGTAAACCCGCTGTTTATGTAATCAATCTCTGACTCTAGACTTTGTAATCATTGTCTCTGTGGCTCTTGACTTTGTAATCATTGTCTCTGTGGCTCTTGACTTTGTAATCATTGTCTCTGTGGCGCTTGAGTCATTGCAGCTCTATAGCTAATACATCTAGTAATTTCTCATGAAAAATGCAGACCATCATTGACACTTGGGAGGATAACAGTCGCCAAAACAATAATGTTGTCATAAAGATGCTGAGTAATCCTTGCTCTAGCACTGACCAGAAACTTACATCACCAATATCTCTAGAGTATAATAAAATAGAACAGCTTCCTTACAATGAGAAACATTCTGAATAAATCATACAGCCACCAACACGGAAGTATGCAGGTTCTCTCTTCAAAATAAATCATCCATTATTCATTGTTGTAACTTTCATCAGGAAGAAGACATTTAAGAATTTTCCTAGGTTTATAGTGTCAAAATAACAACTAATACAAGCTCATATAATACATATCACACCATTCGACATATTGTTGATCAACAATTCACATCATTTGACAAGTTTACCCCTGAAGAGAACAATTCTAACACCAACATGCAGTTAAAGAGTTTGAGACTATACATCTTTGGAAAGTCCTAAAAGTTGGGTCTCATTTTCTAGATATTTTTGCACTAGTAAACATATTTAAGTCACATGATATAATGGTTTCAGCCGTTAGAAATATATCAAATATATTATACAAATATATCATGGGTGTCTGTGCAAAAGTCCAGAATATTTTAAATGAGGTACTGGAAATCACCCGCTGTTCTATTGTATGAGGCCGACGGCGTTCTGTGGCGCAGCGCTGTATAAGCTGCAGGTATTTCTGGCTAGGCGATTGGGTGCCGTATATCATGAGCTCGAGGCCCATCAGGGTACGTACGAGTCATAAAGATGTCTTCCTTTGTCAATTGTACCACTATATTATATATCAAATAATTATATATAACTAGCACAATGTATGATATGCAAGAAGATAAAGATTTGACTTTCCTATAGTAATTGTACTGTGATGAATATATATAATTTTTATATATATATATATATTTTGTATATCCAAAATTGATGTAAGACATGTTTGAGCTGTGTTTTAAGACAGAAATATCAACCATTAAGTGGAAATTTCATTTTACGTGTATTCCTACTACTTATTTCGATTTCTTTATGGGGAGGAGTGAAACAACTAATAATGTGTATATTTTAATGCTGTTAAAAAAAAGGGTAAAATAGTAAGAGCTCAATTTACTAAGAATGATGAGGGAGTTTATACATCTAATATGTCTGCTGCATGTTTAGACGAATGTTTGTCACAATCAGACGTAATGGTCCTAAGTGACTATAGCTCCAACATTCCGACACATGGATATAGGAGTGGAAAGCTTTTTAAAATGTTTTGTAAGAAAACGAATGCCAAGGGAGAAATTTACTGAAAATAACTGGAAGCAAACGAGTTTCCAGACTTATATTGACACAGACTGGCTTGTACTTGCATGTTTTCAAGACAATTTTCTCAGGTGATGTAAAAAATGAATGTCTGCCTTGCAAGAAACTTCTCTAGAATGAGAAACAAATTTCACAGTGCATGTGTAAAACAAATGTCTTGCTTTTTTCCAAAATTGGTATACCATGCTACAGTTGTATTAGGGTATATTGTGAAGATGATATATTGGAGATAGCAATTAGTATATTTCAATGTTATCGACATGTTGCAGGAGTGTCCTGTATTCAGTGTTTGCCATTAAATTCTAAGGAATTGCAAAAGCTTGTAACAATGTCATCGATTCTTAAGGGGCTTTTACATTAAGTTGTCTGGATCTGCTTTCAGTGTATTGAAGAAAAAAATGAATAGAATTGGCATAAACTTAGTAAGACTTGACGAGGAAATGTCTGTAAATTAAACAAAGTTCAAGCTGGTATAATGCAGCACCAGGATTAACAAAGTTCAAGGTCATATTTTACAATCAGGATACAAAGTTCAAGGTCATATTTTGCAATCAGGATACACAAGTTCAATGTCATATTTTACAATCAGGATACAAAATTTAAAGTCATATTTTACATCAGGATTCTAAGTTCAAGGTCATAATTTACAATCAAGACACATAATTCAAGGTCATAATGTGCCATCAGGAAACAAAGTTCAAGGTCAAAATGGTTTATTTATTGTATATTTAAGGCATACATACATACATACCTTTAGCTCATGACCAATTTTAACACATTGATGATTTATGCCACACAAACAATATATATCATAACAGAAAACAACATATGAAATGTGACTTTGTGAAGTCATAATTTTGTTGTATTATAATATATTATACAAATATATCATGGGTGTCTGTGCAGAATATTCGACACAAGGTACTGGTAATTGACCGATGTTCTTTAATGCACAAGGCAATAGAACATCAGTCGATTGTCAGCTAAGTCCTGTACTTGTTTTATAACATTATCACTAAAACACAGTTCGAATCACTGACATCTCGACTTTCCTTTCGACCCAGAAGTCACCATGACTGTCACTGAGTGTTGACATCTGAGTGACTTCAATGCTTGAAAGGGTAGGACAAAATTCCAAAGCATCACAAGTGTTCAATAGTTCGTACATGACCAAATTCTAAAGCATCACAGGTGTTCAATAGTTCACACATGACTGTGCTATAGTCATTTTAGCCGTGTGCAATAGTTGAAAATATAGATTATGTGTATAGTTTAGATAATAGATATATATATAGAGTACATTATAAGTCAGGATATGCTAGGGAGAAGTTCGGTTCATGTTATCAGTCTTTAAGTATTTATCGAAAATCAGAAGTATTATAGGGGTCAAGGGCAAACAGTAATATGAACAATAAAACCAACTCTTGAGTGTGGCTTGGCTACTGACAAAGGCTGCAGTCAAACTTATCTATAAGATTTCTGTAAATCCTTACACTAAATATCAGCCATAACTGAACACTTCTAGAAACACCGATAGATCCTGATGGATGACAAGAAGAAGCAGACAGATACCAGTTCCCAAGGGGGCCATTTCCTCTGTCAGCCAGACGAGACCTTCCCTCTACCTGATAACCTAACAGACATTAAGCCCACGTATATAGGACTGACAAACAGCATCTGTCAGCAGGTCTCAGGCAAACCTACCTATTTAGTCTTGGTTTGCAGCTGCGACAAATTCAAATTCTCTTGGAATGAGAAATTATTGGATGATGTGTAGTCATCCGTTTAAGTTAGGCATATAATGACTGCTATATGGTCCTTAATCATCTATTAAGAGAATTGGGATAGTGTTGAGGGGGAGGGTTATATAATTCAAAGTTTTTTCAGAAAGCTAGGTTTATGGGTGGTAGTAGAGAGGAAGGGGAAGTATAGGAGGTGAGGAAGGGAATGGTGTTGAGTATAAGGGTCGGAAAATGGAATGGTGTTGAGGATACTGGGTTGGGAAAGGGATGGTATTGAGGATAGGCGTGGGGGAAGGGATGGTGTTGAGGATAGGGGTGGGGAAGGGATGGTGTTGAGTATGAGGGTGGGGAAAGGGATGGTGTTGAGTATAGGGGTGGGGGAAGGGATGGTGTTTAGTATAGGGGTGGGGGAAGGGATGGTGTTGAGGATAGAGGTGGGGGAAGGGATGGTGTTAAGGATAGGGGTGGGAAAGGGATGGTGTTGAATATAGGGGTGGGGAAAGGGATGGTGTTGAGTATAGGGTTGGGGAAGGGATGGTGTTGAGGAAAGGGGTGGGAAAGGGATGGTGTTGAGGATAGGGGTGGGGAAAGAGAATGGTGTTGAGGATAGGTGTAGAGTATAAGGGTGGGAAAGAGATGCGGTGTTGAGGATAGGGGTGGGGGAAGGGATGGTGTTGAGGATAGGTGTGGAGGAAGGGATAGTGTTGAGGATAACAGGTGAGAGAAGGGACGGTGTTGGTGTAGGTGATAAATAAATTTGTTTATATGGAAGAGGATGGAAAATGGATGGTTTTTTGGTGGGATTTGGCTTGAATGTGAAGAATCAATGTACTACAACTAAAACCATTCCTGACTGAAATTCTTCTGTCTTTTCACTTCTTTTTTTCTTAAGTTGAAATGGCAGGTATGGAATTCCTACAGAAAACACTGCATGCATACTCTCATTGGGATATGAGATCATCGGAACTGACTCCGGCCGTCATTCATGTAAAACGAGTCACAAAGGCTGTCATATGTTTGAACAACTTAAACATAAAAGTGACAGTTATAATACAGAAAAGTGTCTTTTATAACATACAGTTATGGCATTGATTTAACCTTTAGTCTGAACACTGGATACCATACTCCATCATAAGATTTTCCGAACATCGCTTCAATTCCAAGAGTTTACTGAAGTTGACGCCATGAACATATAAAGTCTGGAAAAGTACAAAATACAAGCTTTCAAGTGAATAACAATTTGTTTCTCTACTCAGATAGATCTAGTGTACATGAGGTAGCCTTTTAAAATGAACAGAGTGGTAAGTTCTCTCTAGAATAACAGACATGCCAAGGACAAAATAAAATGTTTCCAATGTTTTCCCTTTTTTTTACTAGAGTATAGCAGATCATGCCCTTGTCATTTCATGATTGGGAGGGTGGGGGTGGGGGGGAGGTCAACCCCCCCCCCCCCCCCCCCCCCCCCCTTTCTGCATGCCAAACATGTTGCAAAAGATTAGGCTATTCATTTGTTTTTCAGTACCCTTTCCTATAGTTTTAGATATTTTGAAAAGATACAGATACAAATTGCAAATTATTAACAGATAAACATGAAGGAAACAGAAGGCAGCCCCCCCCCTAACCCCCATTAACCCCCCCACCCCCCACCCCCATTAACCCCCCCTCCCCCAACCCCACCCACCCTCATGCTACACACAAGGAATGAGTCTTTGCACATAATAAACATCAACATCTCATCAATGACATTTAACTGTTTGTTTTGGGCCATAACAAGATAAAAAAACCTAGATTGATGATTCAGCTCTGTAACTTAGGTCAGAGTCCTTATCGACCAAATATGGCGCCAGTTTGATGATATAGTCTCGATCAGCTGAGATATTCCACGAGTGTAGACTTATAGTCTCAGCTGAGATATTCCACGAGTGTAGACTGAGTGCCAATTAAGATTCTAACTCAATTTAAATATTTCACCGTTACAATAGTATTCATTTTAAAAGAAATATATTCACATAAACTTTCATTTGAAATAATCAATTCAGACATTTCAGATACAAAATTACGCCAAAATTCACCACAGGAGATTTTGGAAAGTTTCACTTTCACATATGATTTTCTGAGAAAATTTCTAATCTGTTTATTTCTTAGTTTAAACCCTAATAAGCCTTCATTTTTCGCATGTTGATGTGGTAAAGACATTTCTTTCTTAAGAATTGCATGGATATCTTAGATCAACACTAACTGTAGAATACCCTTAAAAATACTGGGTCTTAATTGGATAAAGGGTTTATTTACAGTCTAAGTGAGGGACTATATATATTATTATATATACAGAGGAGCCCACTTATTTGCATATCGCTTATTTGAATATCCCGCTTATTTGCATGAAATTCTCAGGTCCCAATTTTCTTCATCTTTATCTTTGTATTAGAAAAAGAAATCTGTCCTTGCGAAGGTGAATGTATATTAAAAATAACAAAAACATAGTAATAATGAATATACAGTTGTATTTATAATTTATATATACAGTATATATATAATAATATAAAAAAAACAAGACTTTGCCGCAAGGCCTTTCTGCCCTCTCAGGCTTCTTCGGGCGGACTCTGAAGAAGCCTGAGAGGGCAGAGGAGGCCTTGCGGCAAAGTCATGTTTTTTTTTTATATTATTATATATATATACTGTATATATAAATTATAAATACAACTGTATATTCATTATTACTATGTTTTTGTATAGGGTCTGATGGACAGATGATCCAATGCTGTTCAAATTCATCTATGTGTATATATGTTGCTATTGATTTTTGATGTGGTCCTGAAGCAGGACTCTATATATAGTCCTAATGCTTATGACTCATCTTGGTCTATATCAAATATTGACAAACAGTCCTGTGACCATCTCATACCTCCCTACATCACAAAAACCTATTACTGTATAGGAAGACTTTATCAACATTGTGATGTATCTGTCAAACAGAACAAAATGACAAACAGTCCTGTGACTGATCTCAAACTCTCTACATCACAAAAACCTATTACTGTAGCATTAGACTATTATACCACTGCATTATTGTATGTATATAACATTGTATCAGTGAGGAGACAAATTTATCAAATGGGAAACAAGAACGAAATTGACAAAGTCTAGCTATATTATATAATTATCCAGTGTCGAAATCTTGGGATCCACATTACAAAACCTTATATAAAGCCTGATATTATCATTGTAAACTACCATATAATAGCAGTTTGGAGACGTAATCTCTAAATGATAATAGATAAATCATCCACCAAATATACTTGATGCTATATAGCTAGGATTTGTCAGAAATGGCAAATTAATACACACATCTACATTCATATGCTTATATATACGTATATACAAAATCATTTAACGGTAAAAAGAGACACTGCAATTGGCTAATCATAAAATTGCAAAGATCTGCATTTTACTTCTGATTTTCTTTTACTGCAAGTATCTTATATAAGTATACATGTATATCCTTAAGCATATGGAGTTACTTCCCTTGTCAAGGTATAGATTTCAAAGCTTTCATTTTGAAAGTGTATTTTTCATATACCAACAATAGTATAATAATTCTTTTTTTATATATATATAAACATGTATATATCCTTTTTTTAGATGAAGCATCAAGAAGGGAATATTTTGGCACTGAGGGTCAATTATAAAACTTTGGAATGTGTTTTCATAACAATGATAACTAGAGTAAGACTTAATATACAGGAGGGAAAAAACGAATTAAAGGTCTCGACTTGATCCCTGTTGTTAAATTGTTCTTAAGGTATACATTTTCAAACCTTCTCAGAAATCATAAAGATAAAAGTTGATAATTCCCAGAAATAGGTTACTTATAAATATGATGTTATTGTACATACAAGTGTATATACATTTTTGTATATTAAAAGCCAAGACTACAATACTGACAGCATCATATATGATCTGAATTGTATTTCCAAAATGTCAAAGTGGTATACAGTTTATACATATAATTAGGAATTAATTTGCTAATCAGTACAAATAGTGTTAGATTAGGTCAAACATACTACATGTGTATGTAGCTGGCAAAATGTCCAAGTACAGAATAAATTGGTGTCTGAAGTAGGAACAGTGAATAATTACATACATTTATTTTCCAAATCCATGAGTCATATTTTTATTATATACATGTAAATAAAAATATGAGGTATATGTGACTAACATGTCCTAGCCATCTGTGCAGCTTTATAATTCTATATCCTTGACCTTGTCAGTAGCTGGATTAATATTTAAACCCAGATACAAATTATATATGATGTATTGCATACAACGCAGAGAGCTGTTTGTAGTACTTTGCATTTAATATTAGACAAATCTGATTCAGAATTTACAAGTATTTGCTTATATAATATAATCATTAAATGATATTTTAATCTGCATATCAGCTTTCTATACAGTTTCTTCAACTATGTCCTTGATTGTCTTAAAAGTCACAGGTCACGCTGAAGCAAATTACAATTTTCTAATTAGATGGAACAATAGGAAAAATTTTGAATTCTGTATATATATATTCCTTATCAAATTTCATATAAAGCTTGGTTCTGAAAAATGCATAATTGCAAAGATGGAAATTCCTGACCTATCTGAACTGTTTAAAGGACGAGATAATATGCAAATGAGATTCCCATATCAGGTTCTCCAACCCATAATGCAGTGGGGCAATGAAAACAAAAATTAAAATCTACAGATGGTAGACAACAGTGATGAAATCCTAAAAGTATATGATCACAATGGTATTATGGGATAACCTTTTATTCTTACATAGTCAATACATACAAATTGCTGTTTGAATAAAAAATGGTTACCATGGATACCATCAGAGTCATTGATTTCAGGATGTACTTCAAGATTCCCTGGCAATTCCTGTAATTACCAATTTTCAAAACATTGTCCCTAGAACAAATATGAAATACAGTCTTTCTAATCTCTTTGAGGCATGGACAAGAAAACCCAATTGTTCTTCCAATTATAAAACATCAGATATCCATGAGTACAGCAGTGCAGCCACAAAACTGAACACAATTATAAATCCATTTTAAAGATCATCCACTCGAGCACCAATCTCCAGAAGGCAGCTATATAATTTGATTTCAGCCAATTTTTATTTCATGTGCCTTAAAAGTTAATGACCTTGTAGTCCATCCTTTGCTGGTATTTCAAACAGAAATTGATTAAAACCTGCGAGTGCACAAATTTAGAACATTAGGTTTTGTAGTGTAAAACTGCTGCAGTAATATGGATTAACGACATCCAGACCGAATATGCAGTTAATATGATATGACGTTTTATCGTATTTATCCTGCAATGAGCCAAGAAGGTCAACACATAAGACTCTGACTCACAGTAGAGGATTGGCTTATGAGGACAATTTAATTGCTTTTAAAGCTTTTTAAGCGTTTTTACCGAACTTCAATAGACATAAGTGAATTGATACAATGAAGACACAGGCTAACGTTGCCAGAAAAAGTGTCGTCTCAAAGTTATCATATAATTTTGATTAATATAAACCAAATTTACTTGTTATAAAAAGCCATCAATTCAAATTCAAAGCAACATGCAATATTCTAAAATACCATTAAAGCGATGCAGCTACCCAATGACCTCTGGTCATGACTATATACACAGTAACAAAGGGCCATAACTCTGTATATGAATGGAATATGAAAACTAATGCAAGTATGTCACTTTGTCACCTCAAGATGTTATATATATTGTATCCACATAAAAATCACATTTGTAGGTGTAAAGTAATTGTTTATATATTATTTGATTGGTGACAATATACTGGAGTGCCAGGGTGCAAATTACCCCAAAGTACAGAGTTCATCGAAATGGCTATTCAGGTTTCTTAGGTACAAAATCTTTCTGGGAAACAGAATTCAGTTTCTTCATCCCAACAATTTTGTCCAGTCAATTTTGATAACTGCCTTGATTTTTATTTAGCAATAACTATAAAATACAGCAGAGATAGATTCTATTTCTCAATAATGAACGGACTCAATTCGTTTTTTATCACTTCCATCAGGAGACAACAGATTCTGGTAAAAAGGAGTAACAGATTCTGTTTCTCATTAACAAAAGGGACTTTTTCTTATGTCAACCATAAAGAGAGATCAAATTCAAACGAAAAGGAATGACAGATTCTATTTCTCCTTAACATATAAGAAACAATATTCTTTTCTTATGACAAGAATAATGTTAGTGGATTGTAATCTTTCATCTGGTCACACAAAGCCCATAAATTAATTACAGGTTAATCAATAATCCGTTCATTCTATATATAGTAACATACATACCTGGAGGAGGGGGGTTCCCAGGTTCCTCAAGTTGTGCATGTTTTAAAGCGTAGGCTGCCTCATGTTTTTGTTTATTGAGTTCAGCCAATCTTTCTTTCATTTCAATATCATCGTCAGCATCAGGCCCCCATTCCGACTCACTGGTCGTCGTTGTGTTGCTAAGCTGACGATGATGTCCAGCTCGTGGGGGTCCATTTCCAAGTCCCAAATAATATGCCCTATCAGGGCTGTCATCCGTTGTGTCATCAGTGGAATACTGTGATCCGGAATATTGTGAAGAGCTATACATACACGGGGCTACCCCTAGTGACTCCTGACCTCCCGGCGTCTGGTTATAGTCATCTAATACCGATGACTTACGACGGAAATTCTCCAGAAAGTTGTCAATGTCCCGTTCGATTTTCGCTACCTGCGAGCCTTGCAGGGCTGTCGGACGAACTCCGCTTACTGCATTAAACACTTTCTTCATTTTGGCATTGACTGTTGCCATAGCACATCAAATGCAACCTAAACAGGCTTCATCACAGTGATCAGCCATCCGTGGCCTATTCCAAATTCTGACATTTTGATATCATTAAAGACATCACATGTTTTATCCAAGGGCAATTTATCCTGCATGTACACTATATATGACCGCTATCATTGAATCCCATAGATCATCAGTGTACAATATGAAATGCTATGATTCACTGGCACATCATTCTCTGTAGATAATTTCTGAAGTCATTTTAATAAATCCTATCTTCTGATTTTCTGTCTAAAGATATACAGCTTAGATGAAATACAGGTCAGGAGCAAATTCTGTCTTTAGATTTGCTGAAAAGTTATAAAAATTCCACACTTTCTGAAAACTTTTGGATCTATCCATTAAATCAAGCAACTCAATCGCTATTCGTCTGCTTTAGGGATAAAAACAAACAGCTGACTCATCAAAATTGAACCTTGCACACCAATAGCACACTTGTAATTATGCTAAATCCATTTCTTGTACGATTCCCCTGTCGATTTGTTAACTTCCTATTTGTCTGGAAATGTTGACGACCAAATCCTTAATGACGTTATGTATGTAGCAGTCAGTCCAGGAGATACCACACTTAACATCTCCTCTGTTTACAGTATTTATCGGAGATTAACCGGAAAATGACTCCAGACCTTCAATTCTAATCTAGAAGTTCGATTAGTAACTGGTATGACGACGAACTCTTTACTCACAATAACTGGCTTCCAACGCACGACTAATTTTCTCCTTTTCCAAATTACACAATTTCCATTATCCCATCAGCGCTGAGTGAGACAAAGTGTTAAATATTGCGACGTCTTGTCCCCGTGGTAATCGCTAGAAATGGTATCTCAGGACAAACATTTTGTTGACTCCAGTTTTAAGGCGACGAATGACAATTTTTTAGACATTCATTCATTAAAATAAGATTTTTTTCACTTTCCCATCAATAGTAAACAATTTTTTTAAGTTGTTGGAAATACTGACACACAGAAAACCTTTGTAATAAATTCGAACTAAATTTTCATACCTTGTCCCAAAACAGATTTGACAGATTTATCTTATTTTCCTTTTCAGAAATTTAATTCCTGTTTGAAATAAGATATTTAGAAATTTGTTTGACTACTAGATTATGCGAATATGAAACTGGAACTCTACAATAGGATCATACATCTTACAGAACTGTCACACTAACTGGGTCAACCTAACCGGCTAAAAGGGTGTCATATGACTAGATAACTCTCAAGTAAAATGTGTAGGCCACCAATTCTATAGAGTGTAGACCGAGCATTGATGATTAACCTCCAAAAACTATAATTTTCACATCATGACAAATTGCTTCTCAATCCAAAAGGAAAAATATATCAGAAATCATATTTAGATAATTGAGACAATTTGAAGTTTATGAATTTTTATATCAAGCCACAATAAGACTTTTTTTAAATTTCTGTTCTCTTATTTCACCTATATTTCTTACATTTCTTTAATTTTCTAAAATGTACTTTGTATCTTATTCAGTTAAAATAACCTCTTTTAAAAACTCTGTCATGAATAGAGATATTTATAGCATAAGTTGTTAACAATTTTCCACCTCAGCTATTGGTGGTCTGTTACCTCAGCTACATTAAGTACATGTTGTGTTCACACGACATAGGATCTTATCAACACAATTTATCTCCGACAATCATGAAAAGATGTAAAATTATCACTGTATTCTTGTATCAAATCCTCTACAGTCGAACAAACATCACCACCGCAGGTAAAATACAAAATCCAAGGTACGCTTTGAAGAACAATAATTAAATAAGACAACCATTTGGTTTAATTCCTTTTTGACCTTAGCACCTTTGGTTTGTTTTTAGGTAAACCGCGTCTGCAGCATCTCAAAGGGAAATGAGATTTTATAACAGGTTTCCAGATATGTTGAATAACAACTTCCTCATTTCTATGAAATAATCCCTGGCAGATATATGCACCTGTCACATAACAGGTAATATGCACAAAATGGACCTGGATATTTTTCCAGTGTATGTATTCCAAATATACATCTGTTTTTAATGACAAATCTGCCACACTGTTTTAGAAAATGTCAAAAACACCTGGTGATCATAAACTTGTGTTGACCTCATGACTCAAACTACTATGAACAGAGACACCTGGTTGCTGCGGAAGCTGAGATGGTATCAATGTCGTTAGTGTAGTGTACCTGTAACTACATATACGTAACAGTCTCACCTGTTACATGTATTGTCTTATTGCTGCAAGTCCAATCAATTTCTACTGTATCAAAATGCAGAGTGTGCCAAGTCCTCAATAATTTATCCTTTCTTTTAATGAATCATGAAAAACTGTAATGTACAACAGATGAATATACGCATATCTCGTTAACAGGTAAGTCTGTAGCTAGCTTCATCAACAGGTAAGTCTGTAGCCAGCTTCATCAACAGGTAAGTATGTAGCCAGCTTCATCAACAGGTAAGTATGTAGCCAGCTTCATCAACAGGAAAGTCTGCAGCCAGCTTCATCAACAGGTAAGTCTGTAGCCAGCTTCATCAACAGGTAAGTATGTAGCCAGCTTCATCAACAGGTAAGTCTGCAGCCAGCTTCATCTTGACTCTTTAAGGTTTGCAAGGCTTTGGATGCTTCCACATGCGATTTACGTTCTGCTGAAGTTTTGTTTAATTCAAACTTTTCTTTGGTAAATAAGATATATGCATATATACATTGTATAGACAAATGGTCTATCATAAATTCAGCTTTGGACTTTCCATATAAATCCTCGAAGATTCAATGCCTTTGGTAAGTCTTGCATATTAATATTACCCAATCCATCTGATGAACTCTTGTATGATCTTGGCATATAAAAGTCTTCAAAGGACATGAGCCCTCATCTAAAAGCAATCTGGTCAGGGAGTCTGTTCAATCTTGAATTATACGAAGTTGTTTTATTTACAAGCCCTTACTGTCTAAAATATATGCACAAGCTCAAGCCACATTTACCGTTCATAGAGGCACTAATATCCCAGTTCCTTTAGCAGCATGAAAGTGCAAAATCCACTTGAAAAGAATTATGAAACCTTGTACAATGTGAGCCTTCCAACAGACAGTTGAGCCAAGTGTCCTAGCAAGCACTTGTAACTCGAGGGTTTCTGGTGAGTATATTTGTATAAGTAAAAAAGATATAATACCAGACACAACAGCAAAAAATTTCTAGTCCATCTGTTTGTCTAGACATTTTCTTGATCAGTTTTTTGGAAGACGGTGTCTGTTAGCCTCGGGCAAAACACATGATGAATCTAATGTCACCATGCAGCAACCTGTTCAATCCTTCGTCATAACTAATTACTGACTTTTTGTTATGACACGGGTGAATGGATAAGTCACACGCAACATCACCAGGATCCAGACAATTTAAGTGCACATGATGGTTATCGTTAAAGTGCAGCCTCCATTGCTACCTGTAATTATGCACACCTGTTCATCCATTGATTCCAGTAATTGTGCATACCTGTGTATCCGCTGATACATGTGCGCACTTGTACAAGAGATGCATGTGCAGGTATGAGAGCCGTTCCATAAAATTGAAATCACAAGTACTTGCAGGTCATGTGGTGTTCAAATTATCAATATTATCCATACCTTTAGTTTATCAATGCAATCGTAACGCACAACATGAATATTCATAAACATAACAGCTGAAGTCATTCATGCAGCACTTGACAGTCAGTTGTTCAATAATAAGTTAATGCTCCTGAGGGGATAAAAATTACTAAAATTCAATAGTCCCCACTTCAAAAATCCATAGTCAGTTTTGCAGTCTGCCTGGAAACATCCCAGCCTTATCTGATACCACTGAAACGCACAGTGTACTGCAGAAACACTCCGAGTACTGGGACATCTTCGGCTCTTTCCCAATCTGTAGCGACTAGCTATTGACACTGACACACACGTACCAGATATTTTAAAATTCATACACGATGTTCGAGGAAGTGCTACTGATGGCTCTCATTTTGAATGTCAATAAAGATGATATATATTCATTTCCAGTCTCATTTAGCTATCCTTACGGACCGTCTGCTCGATGAGTTATGCAATGAAGTCCACTCAACTCGCGGCAGTTACATGCAGGTCTCTGGCTAACCATTTTCATTTTCCTATGAGTTAGTCCGAGCTCTTCTCCATTTTCATTCCAAAAAATTAAAACAACAAATCTTTACAGCAGAATGTCTTCAACAATTCAATCTTTTCTTAGCCCACATACCTGAGCACACCAGCCTGAGACTTACTGCACACTTCCAATAAAAAGCACTGCACTAGTACTGGATAAGGTCGATACGGAGGCTGAGGATCAATATACCACTGTCACAAATAACTAAACAGACTTAAGCTAGAGATTCCCAGCTTCCACGTCCCAACTTCAGGACCGCAACAATGCTCTCAATCACCCACGCTCCATAAACCCTCCACAACACTAACAATGAAATTTACTCAAACAATCACAAGTTTTGTTCAACAGTAAAAACTGTCTGTATCTGTCCCAGGGGAATTTATAACACACAGCGAAGAGTAGAGCGTTGTTGTTGGTTACTGTTTTAAAATATTTGTTATACAGTATAGTCATCCACTACAACAAATACCTATAGACCATGGATCAAATTAATCTTATTGTCATTTCATCATCATCATACTAATTATACAAATATAACATCCATGAATGTGTAGAGGTAGGATGGGAAAGAGGGGCGTCAAATTAATTTTGATAATGAGTATAGAAAGAACATTTTGTAGGGTTACTTTGGCTTGTTTTTGTTTAACGTCCTATTAACAGCCAGGGTCATTTAAGGATGTGCCAGGTTTTGGAGGTGGAGGAAAGCCCGAGTACCCGGAGAAAAACTACCGGCCTACAGTCATGCAGTACCTGGCAACTGCCCCACGTAGGTTTCGAACTCGCAACCCAGAGGTGGAGGGCTAGTGATAAAGTGTCGGGACACCTTAAACACTCGGCCACTGAGGCCCCTCTGTAGGGTTACTGTGATGGTAATTAACATGGAAGGGGTGAATGAATCAGAGACAAGAATTACAGAACGAGATATTTGAGGTGAATAATGAGGATAAAAATTAAGGGAAAAATTGGACATGTATACTAAAAACATTCATAATTTAGTGGTTTTCTTTTGTAGCATTTTTCATGAGCTGCAAACATTCAGCTGATTTATAATTGTTTAGCTTCTGTTAATAATTTTTTATACTACAATTTTAACTATCGCTGTTGTGACAATTCATCGATCATTACATTGAATCTGCTTAAAATTCTGTTATATGTGCTAAAATTTGGATGCACAAAAATAGATACATCATGAACAGTATTATGTAGCTATAAATGTTGTCATTAGAAGGAAATTACTAAGGAAAAGACTGAAGAAGGAGGAATGGAAAGAAAATATGTAGAAATAGAAGAAAAACAAGGTAGGAGAATTCAAAATTTATGTTTAAAAACTAGACAGTTTATGATGAAAAGAATATAGAATTTGAAGAATGGCAGGGGATAGAAATGAAAAGAGAAGGAAAAACAAGAAGAAAATGGCAGAATAAGATAAATTTTGGCAAAACAGGAATAATGTATTACAAGTGAAAAATGAGCACTCAGATAAATTGCCAGAAAGAGATATTCAAATTGAGTGAGGAACTGTGAAATTTGTTAAAAATTCTATAAACCACTAACAGTCTTTCTCCAAGGACGCACCATCAGAGTTTTATGCTCCATGTAGCCATTAGAGCGATAATGAAAGATGCTTCAAAAATCTCAAACAGTTACAACATTCTCAGCTAGGTCTGAGGGTGGGCGGTGATTCGCCAACAGACACAGCCAGACTAATTAATTAAAAGCGAGATACATGTAAACCAGATATTAGGCAAAACAGAAACTACGACCACAAGAATGAGATTCACTTAGTGCATATGTAATCCCCAAACGAAACAGGCAACACATTTTAATTTTTAAATCCACATTTCCAGCACGAGGCAATTGCAAGGTACATACATGATTTGTAATGAACATGTTGCGTGTATATGAAATGACCTGAAATGGATCGATATCTTAAATCAATTATCACAGGGGAAATCTACATAGTGGCCTCAAACAGACTACAATATTTCAAATGAAAATTTTAGCCTTCAAAACTTCAATGATAAAATAATTGGTCAATAGTATGCCTTTGAAAATTGGATTATATATAGTTCCAATCTATGTATCCAATATCAAGCTAATTTGAAGATATTTGAATAGTAGGGAGTTTTTGATTATTTTTTTCTTTCGTATAATTAAGTTACAAAAACTTGAGTCTGTCCATTGTCCAATTCTGTCAAATAAAAAATATTTTCAAAATGTACAACAATGTCAACTTTGCCAGTTGTTATCATTTTTGAAAGGATTTGTTTAGGTGAGAATTCTGCCAAGATCAAAATCCCGTGTTTTTTCATAATTAAATACCATGGGCCAAATATGAATCAATATTAACTATAAAGAGCATCAGGAAGTTATCTATTGATTTCAATTATCTTTTTGAAGAATAGTTTTCTTTTAAACCTCTATACAATTTTCCTTAAACATGGTCCTGACTTAATTGTGATCTTGACATGCTTATCAAAAAATCAATGGAAATGTCAAGTGGAAATGTCAAGGGAAACAAAAAATATCATCGAACGAAAATCAGTTCATTCGATCAAAGTCGGCATGATTTGTTTAAAGAGAATTCTTAATTTGTTCCCGACTAATTTAGTCTATTATGTAACAGCATTGTGAATGTTGTATGAGACTGGAGTATTTGCTGTCCAGCTAATTAGCAAATAACACTGCATAATGAAACCTCTCATAGCAATATTTCTAAGGTCCTTAAAATCTCAGCCAGTACAGTACTGTATAGTAAAGTAATGGAGCACACTCGAAAAGTCTGGACGCTGAAAAACTCTTGGTAATCGGATCGACAAGAAGATACTTATAACCAGACTCTGAATGGAATGGAACTGATTTCTGTTCAATGATTATTTGCTTGCTTCCCTTGATATTCATAACCCATTGATTTCTTTATAAAGGTACAATATATATCATACAAATGCTTGCTCTATGCTGTAATATTATCAATGAACACTTTGGACATTTCTCAAATGATAATCATGATATACACACAAAGCTAGAGTTAAAGTGTTAAGTTTCATTGTATTTATCATGTAATAAGCCGAGGCTAAAACATACCCTTTGACTTGAAATAACCACTAGTAGTCTGAACTTGAATTTTGATTACTAAAAATGTAAAGACATCGGTGACATGTGCTTATCACCAAGAATTGGCTTATAGATGAATAAATATGGTAATACATATGATTAATGGTTTCACAGACACATTTTCATAAATATTCTATATGGCAGAAAAGCTGTTTTTGACATGACCTTCCAATGTTGTTTATATATAAAACATGTATCTTATTTGTAGTTGCCTTATATGGTCAGTTGAACCTTGTGTAAAGGTCTTAGCAGTTTTTCACCCTCCATCAATTTATCATATATATTACAATTAAAATCTATTTGTATATGATATATATGAGATGTAATTATATTACATCGTAAATTTTCAGAGTATGTATGATGCAAGTATTGCGATCAATTAGCACTGAAATACACGACGTTGTTGGTGGTCGCACACTACGGCAGCGAAGTTCATTCATGAATATCTAATATATCAACACGTTCTCCGCAGACAATCAATACTGTATATCCAGAGGTACGTGTAATGATCGCCCCAGCCCACAATGTATGTAGTTCATGTCTACTAATACATCAGCAGCTGCAGGAGAACATTTCCGTCTCCGTAACAACCAAAATAATAAACATTAACCCTCAATATGACATCATGAAGATCACTCAACAATGATCAAGGTCTCGACTTAAAATTTTTTTTTTAAAAACATGGCCATTCTTTTTCATGTCTCATCTATGCAGTATACATGCCCATAATTTATTTAAGCATTGAAACAAATATTTTTTAGTTTTACGCTGGTATGAAAGATAGCCCAAATTGAAAACTTCAGTCCAAAGTTCAACACGAGGGAAAATATAAAACTGATCCTTCATATGGCTTATTGTTTTTCTTCTTTATGTTGTAAGATACAGCAAAAGTTTTTAAATATTTTACATTGTTGTAATTTTGTTAACAACATTAGATTTATGACATTGAGCTGTACACACTAGTACTGCATGTCGTGCATTAACAAGAGTACCTAAAGCAAACATTAATCCCGTTCATGGAAAAGGAGAAGTTCCGCTAGGACTGTTGCGTTGCCATTGATTGACTCATCTAATCTTTATCATGTGGGCGGAACTCAATTTTTTTTCATAAAAGTATGTAAAAAAAGACAAATCAGAAGGCAACATTCTGCTGTTATTGCACGGAAACTTCAAAAAATGACATTTTCCGTTAATCAAGGGGCCATAACTATACCAAATAATGTCCATGAAAATTCACGATCGAACTTGGATGAGCCATTTAGAGATTTAATGTTTAATATTACGAAGTTTTAAGAAAATCCAAAAATATTTATTGCAAGGAAACGAAGTGTGACAGATGGACGTACCAATCCAAATCAATATCACCAGTTTCGATGAAATTAGCGAGGGATAACAAGAAACAACTCTGTACTTTGAAGATTAAGAGTATAGCGGGGGATAACAGGAAACAACTCTGTACTTTGAAGATTAAGAGTAAACCTTGATAATCTTTGAATAAACAGAAGAGAAAAATATCCAGTTCAAGATATTCTCAAAGAACCAACTTCCTGTTCTGTTCATATGTGTTGTGGTTCTGGCTTCTGGGGGATACTTATAGTGGTTACAGGTCGTAAACAAATGGAAAAGAGGAAAAGAAGATCGAGGAGCAACTGCTGAAGCCAGGTTTCCAAACAGCTATATAAGTATTCTAATTTCGACTACAGCTTGTTGCCAACGATGTTTCAGCCTTAAGGAGACAGTCATCAGTTAAGAGTGACAATGGAGGTCATGTGATTACAACAATACAAATCCTTAAACAATGATGTGTTAGGGACAAGTAATTTCAAGCACATATGTGGGCTTTATCTTGTCAACTCCCTTCGGTAATATTTTCTACTCGTTTCCTTAACGACATCATGTTATTACCAAGACAACTGACAGAGCTGTAATGTAAAGGCTGTAAGCTTGTTTGATGATGGTTCCCTTTAGACTGAAAACCAATACCTGGCAGTCCTCATTATCACAGCCATTAGATAAAAGTTACCTTAGTAAAGCTAGCTCAATAATACACCTACTCACAGACATACAATCAAATTGGCCTGATTCAAGCAAAACTTGGAATGCCATCTTTAGAATTGCAGTGTGTCTGTTTTACTTTCGCTCTAATGCCTTGACCATTTGCTGTTTATAATACATGTATTTAAAAGGATAATGATTTGATTCAGAGGGAAGAGCCTGGCAAATTTGAGGCTTTATTATTTATTTTTGATTCATAACGCTCGTTTTGTTTTTGCTTCGCTGGGTTTATCTCCCCCTGAGCAGCCAGGGTCATTTTGAGGTGGAGGCTACTAGTAGTAGTTTGTGACTACCTCAAGCACAGTTAACAACATACAGAAATGCCTTCCAGAGCAATCAAGGTAAAGTGTCATGCCCGAGAATACAACTCTGACATAAGCAGCAGACTGGTCCATTTCTCAGCTTCCTGAGAAAACACAAACTGACATCAGCATGGAGCGCCGACCCACGCACCTCGATCTTCAACTGAGGTTATGTGGCCAGCACTCTAACCAACTGAGCTATAGCGGCTCCTGTTTCATGAAGCTGGAGTCAGACTGAGTCGATCTATTCTTTATCAAACCAGGAAAGATGAAAACCAATAGCTATAGGTTTATATAATATTTGTGAAACATGTACATACACCTGCCAAATTTCTCTCAAATATACCTTTTTTAATTGAAATGGAGCTCAGGCAAAATTTAACAAAAAAGAAAATTTTACAAGCCATCAATATCCTATTGATATAAATAGTCAATGCGTGGCAGCTTTGAAAAACATATAAACCAATAAATGTTTTGTCCAAAATATGTCATTTGATTGATTCATCTGAAATTCACGATAAAAACATGTATTCATGAAATAATGATTTCTGCATTACACGTTTATACTTTTAATTCATCAAATACTGGTAAACAAAATTCTAATTATATATACTAGCTTTAGAATTGCCAATAAAAATCTGAGGAAAATTTATGACATCCCTCATGATCTTTGACTTATAGGTGATATTACATATAAGCACATGCTTCAAGGTGATATTACATATAAGCACATGCTTCAAATCAAATCCTTATATACAATGCATATTCTGTATATCATGCATATGTATTATCTAGATCTGATCACCTATAAGCATTCAATAAAGGGGTAGGGGAGACAACTGCCACTTCTATCAGTAAATCTAATCCTCACAAAAGTCCTGTTATACTTACAGCTGTTTAGTCTGGTTCAGATAAATAGTGAACTTACGGTTGTTTAGACTTGTTGGGATAAATAGTGAACTTACAGTTGTTTAGACTTGTTCAGAGGAATAGTGAACTTACAGTTGTTTAGACTTGTTCAGATAAATAGTGAACTTACGGTTGTTTAGACTTGTTGGGATTAATAGTGAACTTACAGTTGTTTAGACTTGTTCAGAGAAATAGTGACTTTTCAGCTGTTTAATTAGTCCTGTTCAGGCTTTGTAGCCTTGTTCAGATAATTAGCGTACTTACGGCTGCTTAGACTTGTTCAGATAAATTGTGAACTTACGGCTGCTTAGCCTTGTTCGGATAAATTGTGAACTTACGGCTGCTTAGCCTTGTTCGGATTTTATCGGGGTGTATTTGGTTCAGCTTAAAATCATTGCATGACTCTGTGACATTTTTTTTTGGCATATTATAGATTAGTTTTAACGATAAAAAACTTTTTTGGAATGTTTATGAATTATTATAAAACTAGTGTACTTCAGGTTAAAAGTTGTGCAATACAATAAGTGTTTTAAACTTAATTAGATTTGTTTTCTTTGATATCTGAATTACCCTAGCTATCAATGACTTGATTATAAAGGCCTCAATGAAAGCCACCTATACCCTTTTCTCAGGGAAAGCGAACAGATGAACTGAATTAAAAGTCTATAAAAATGTTGGATCCTTCACTGATACATGTTAATACACTCCAACAAATCTTTTTAAACAACTTTTTTTTGTAAAAAAAAAGCAATAATAATTAGAGCACTAATTCCTAAGATGAAATGTTTTATATACAGACCTTTAATCATGTACCCCATCTTCAGAGTTTTCTTCTGTATTTTCCAACAGCTTAAATAATTGAACCGTTATACTGACATAGCTTCTTAATCTGATAACCTTACACTGTTGTTACCTGTCGAGTTTACACCTGAGTCAGATGTAATCAGGTGATCAGGTATACTATCGACGACCCTCCCAGTCAAACTTACAAATGCATGTGTCATACACTTTGTATAAGAGGCAGCATGTTGACATCAAATCTAATTTTAGAAAATCCGGTTTTCTTCGACCATATGTATAAAGGATTACTCATAATTGTTCATTATCCTTATCAATGAACATGTACCACAATATATACAATTTACATAAGTTTATACCGTATTTATCCTGTAATAAGCCCTTGGGGCCAACAAACAGGTTTTTAGCGCAAAGTATGTAGGACATGGGCTTTTGAATTATTGCAGGGAAATAAAATTGTATGCATTAATTGTTAGCATTTCACTGAACTGAAAAAAGATATTGGTGGATTTTATCAGACATACATGGGCAGATAAATAATATAGTACATTGTACTTGGAAAAGACTTAAACATTCTAACATTAAAATGGGGTTAACAACTTTAAATTGTCTTAAATTCATACAATTGTTTTGTAAATTTGAACATAGAAGATTTTTTTTGTTTTCAAATGCCCCGGAAAAACTTTAAAATAACGAAAGCTAGTAGAAAATAGGACGGACTCTACCTTAAAGACACCCATTCATTACCAATGATTGAGTCATTTTGACCTCAGGTACGTACACCTGTTCCGACATATATGATGAATGTGAAATCTACCTGATCACAAATCTCTCCTGATGGATGGTATTTCATTCGTATGAAGATTTTACCACTTAATTATCCATACATATTTAATTTACCGTCGCATGCAAAGGTTAAGTGAAAATACAGGAATACAATGTAATCTCTTTACATACTGAACAGTGAATGTTTTGCTTCAGACGACAAGTGATGAGGAGTCGGCTCTACTGAGCTATTTTATATGAAAAATAGGGGTATATTTTATACAAATAGTGTCTTTGGATGAAAGGATCAGGATCAATCTGTAGTTCAAGGGGAAGGAAATGGGGGGGAGGCCAAGGTAGAGTTCAAGGGGACAGAAAGGTGGAGTCCAAGGTGGAGTTCAAGGGGACAGAAAGGTGGAGGCCAAGGTGGAGTTCAAGGGGACAGAAAGGTGGAGGCCAAGGTGGAGTTCAAGGGGACAGAAAGGTGGAGGCCAAGGTGGAGTTCAAGGGGACAGAAAGGTGGAGGCCAAGGTGGAGTTCAAGGGGACAGAAAGGTGGAGGCCAAGGTGGAGTTCAAGGGGACAGAAAGGTGGAGGCCAAGGTCGAGTTCAAGGGGACAGAAAGGTGGAGGCCAAGGTCGAGTTCAAGAGGACAGAAAGGTGGAGGCCAAGGTGGAGTTCAAGGGGACAGAAAGGTGGAGGCCAAGGTGGAGTTCAGGGATAGGAAAGGTGAAGTCCAAGGGGAAGGAAAGCTGGAGCTAAAGGAAGAGTTCAAGGGTAAGAAAGGTGGAGTCCGGGGTGGAGTTCAGGGATAGGAAAGATGGAGTCCTAGGTGGAGTTCAAGAGGAAGGAAAGGTGGAGTTCAAGAAGGAAAGGAGTCCAAGATGCAGTTTAAAGGGGAAGGAAAGATGAAGTCCTGGGATGAGTTCAAGGGAAAGGAAAGGCAGGGGGAGTCCAATGTGAAGTTCAAAGGGAAGGAAAGGTGGGGTCCTAGGTGGAGTTCAAGAGGAAGGAAAGGTGATTTTAATCCCAACAAAGAAAATAATAGAAAAGGCCTGGTGCTTAAAATTTGAAAAGTGCTAACAGAATAGAGAGGAAAAGGCAGAGTTTATCAGGAAAGAAAAAAAGAAACAGGCTCAATAGAAGCTCATAGGAAAAGACAGCTCAAGCTCATTACAAGCTCTAGATATCAGGGAAAGGAAGGCAGACCTCAGCAGTTACTTGTGAATAAGAAGAGAAAGACAGAGCTCGAGCTCATAAGGAGCTCAAAATGATGGGTTGTAAAAGACAGAACAGCTAGAGTTTCTCAAGGAAAGAAAGGGAATACAAAAGTCATTATAGGAACTTGGACACACATTAGAAAATATATTTGAAATAAACTACTTTCAGATGACTGTACTCATCCAAATGTGAAGTTAATCAATAACAAACACTTTGTTTAAAATTCTACATTCATATCTTTCTGCCACACCCAAACATTCCATTATGTAATAACTGGATTAAAAAGTAATGATTTTCCTATTGTAAACTTTGTCCAATCAGATCGGAATCAAAGCTGGCCGAGACTTTATTGATTAAGCGTCATACAAATCTGTAATTAGGTACAGTGTATTGTTCCGGATCAATGGTCCTGGGGGTTGGATACAGAATACATAAAGACACATTTCTCATCATTAGCATCAGCTACTTAGTAACACTGCTTATTGATTCACAATGTACATATGTAGAGAGTGTAGGTAAAACATATACCTGACTCTGATGTACAGGTAAAATTAGTCTACAGGTAAACGTAAATAAGTAATGACCTAGTGGTTGCATTAACACGCTAATACATGTACATAAGTCATGTATAATTCATGTTTAAAGTTGTTCTTCCTTCCTATAAACAGCCCTGAAAATTGCAACTTCAGCAATATTTTATGTTGATTATGACGAGAAAAATGATGTTGTACTGTAGTGTTGAGTTTCAATTGTATAGTTTTGAAAACAGAATGAGATGGTTTTGTATTGTTTAAGAATCATTTGACAGAAAATATTTGCAATCTGTCATGAAGACCCAGTTTATCTTAGATGCATTTTTTAACACAATAGGTCATATAATATTAATGCTGTATTTATACCAAAGTCAGTGCCTGTTATAACATCCACTTAAGCCTATGTGCACAATCTAAAAAACAAAACAGATTATTAATTATGACCCATTTTAATTGCCTATACATATGTATATGCATGAACACAGAAATATGAAAATCTCAATAGTGCAAATGGAACCTCCTTTATATTAGGAATCCTGTTTTTGAAAATGTTCAGATTTCAAGGGTGTGTGTATGAAATCGAGGCAGGGGGCAAAAGATCCAATTTGGATCCGAGAATCATGCTGTACATGTGTGGGACTCACTCAAATTTTGAGTACAAACTACCATGTATATCTTTTAATATTGGGACTCGTCAAAATTTTAAACTCTTTTGACCTCCCACCTTTGACCTCCTGTGATTCCCATCACACCCAAAAGAAATACATGTACCACTCTCATCATCATCAGCAGTATTGCTATGCATCATCATATATAACATGGTATATATTTATTGTTGACATCATTTACATGTATGGGCCCAGTTTCATCAATGTTCTTTAACTTAAACTTTTTGAGAAGAAAATTTCAGCTTACATACTTTTCTTAAATTAATACTTTCCTATTGGAAATTTCATTTATAAGTTAATGAATGTTGATAAAACTTCGGCTAGAAGAGCAGTCTGATAAGCTTTGATTTTCATTTATCTAGAAATACAATGTAGACAGCTTTCTCTCCACCACCTGAGTCTATGATTGATTAAAAGACTGGATATTGTATTTACATACATTTGTATGGCCAGTAATCGATTAAGACATCAAATACAACCTTGTTAAGTCTAAGTGGTCTAAATTCAGGTGACTGCATGGATTTTTATATGTCTTCCAAATATGTGACATGACCAGCCCTTGGGTTTGAAGGGACATATGTGTCCGATTATATTAACCCATCATATTTCTGAGAAATTAGAAAATTTGTCTTTGGAAATTGCTGGAATTTTGCTAGGGTTCAACAAGGTAAGGGGTAACCAGCCTCACTGCATTTCCTTTCACAGAGAAAAAGAATTAAGGCCAATGGTACATGTGCTTATAGGGTCTCAAATGTTTTTGTTTTTTTTTTAATAATCAAGCAGAAATTCAAATAGATTGAAATCAAGACACATCTAACAATTTCTCATAAAATCTCAAGATTTAATTAGGAAAAATATGCGAGAAGATAATTATATTCTCCCCTCTGCCTTACATATATCGCTAGCTACATTAACATATAGCTACATACATGTATATATATATGTATATACATGTGCAATCAAACTTCAAAGCAGTCACTTATTGGACTCTGTTAATTTATTCTTATAAAATGTTGATGAATATCACCATTGTAAGACTCCAATATCATTATTTTATTATCTATTTGTGACATGTATACATGTATTTGCACATATTGTTTACAAAAATATAATACACGTTTCGGTTACGCCCACTGATAACCCTCAACCCGCATAGATCTTATCTTGTTTAAACTAATCAACACCTCATAATATCAATTACATTCAACCAACATCACTAATTGTGATTACTTAATTATGGGTTTTAGATAAAATTGTGATAATACAGTACAAAGTTAGCTCGTGTTACTGACCACATGTTTATCGCTAAAGCATGACAGCTCAACCACTTTCCCTCAAAGGCTGTAAATGAATGTCAACGTGTCTGTATGTAAGAATAAAGACAAAACAGCGAGTCATATTTCTCCACTTCACACACAGGTGAAAACGTGTGTATAATACGAACGTTTGAATAATGACCATATCCAGAAATATATCAGAACTTACCTTTGATACCGATAAAAAGCGAAAATCCGTATCACATCTGATGAAGGTTGTAGGTATTTGTGACTTCCGCCATACTTTGATGATGTCACGATATTATATTCCCTCAGGTTGATGATAAGCGCACCTGTACAGGTAGCTGAACGTTTGATTATATTTTGAAACAATGTGTTTAAAACGACATTTTCTCTTCTTCGCGTAAAATTGATTAGTTAATTATATTTGCGATACTCGTTTTTACACATCAGCCCACACACACTTCAAATTTCGTGAATATCACTGAATAACCCCAGGTCAAAGTGGAAAAGTTGAGAGGTCACAATGGATTGTATATTTCCCACAATCCATTGTTGTCAAGGCGCCATATTGGATGTTTTGGTTGGTGAATCGATAGTTTGTTGAGTACGAAAATGGCAGATGCTGCTGTTGAACAGCCGCCTCCAACAACACAGACACAGGCCGGAAACACATACGTGATTCGTCCAAATTTTCAACATAAGTAAGTTTGTAAAAGAATTGAAAATTAATGTACAATAACATAAAACAAAACTTAGCCGGCTGATTATAATCAGAACATCACAAGACCACATGCACCACGAGAAACAGGTGCTGTGTACAGTGGTAGAGTAGTGTTTTATGTGTGGTATATTTCCGCTAAAATTTACAGCATATGTAAACTTTTATAAAAAAACGAAGTTTCTCGAATCAAACTGTAAAGTTGTATCATCCGGATCCTTCACAATTTTCTTTTACTTGTAAGGCTTATCGTTTTACAATATATGGTGTAGGGGAGGTAACTCTACAATTACATTCCAGCATTCCCAGTATATATTGCAGCCACGAAAAAAAAGAGAGAGAAAAAGAAAATGATTTACAGATGAACAGGTGTATTTATCAGTCGACCCACATTTTACTTTTTTTCAATCATAAAGATAAAAGAAACCAAAAAACAAGAAAAATGAATTATCGCCGGGCATGACTCAATAAATATACTGTAAAATAAGCTTAATCCAAACTTGAATGGTTACTAGGAGCTCAGCTTCCCGATTAACCCTTATTCCCTGTATGTCCCAAACACCTGTTGAAGATAAGTAGCAGCAAAATAGCAGATAACTTAAATGATAATAAGCTCAGATACAAGTTCAATGTGCACTGTGACATGTGTTGACTTAGTTTTGAAAAGGTTTGGATGGTATATATACCAGAGACTTGTATATCAGGGAGACTGGTAACAGTCTATATATCTTACCAAATATCACCCATGCCCGGAAGTATCGGAGTGCCTCATTCTGAAACCCAGGTGACACCGAATTCGCTGCCATATTGGCTGCATCGCCTCGTAGCGTTTCGAAACACACTGGGATTTAAAGCCTATTTTGTGGCGAAATAGACCGACATTAAATGCAGGTCACACGTTTGATTTCTGGTTTGGTATAATTTAACAAATCGGTGTAAAGTTTGCGTTATTTCATTGATGTAATGAGAGGTAAATACTAAATGTGTCTTCAAATTAAGGTCGATATACAAAGATACAAAAACTTGTATCGTGCAGTGGGTCAAAATTACCAAAATGGTCCAGGATACTCCTTTTTTTCTAGTGAAGAGAAATTTAATCTGTTGAATGCTATATTTTATTTGACATTTCATACATTGTTCTTAATTTCAAATCGGTCTGACGTTTAGAAAATACTTTATTTTATATCAGAAATCGGGCACTTTCACGTGACGAAGAAGACACAAATTAGCATGTTATTCAAGCTTTGGGTCAAAATTTCCCAAACAGTCCAGGATATTCCTTTTTTCTAGTGAAGTGAAATTTAATCTGTTGAATGCTATATTTTATTTGACATTTCATACATTGTTGTTCTTAATTTCAATTGGGTCAGACGTTTACAAAATACTTTATTTTATATCAGAAATCGGGCACTTTCACGTGACGAGGAAGACACAAATTAACACGCTACTGATAAGTGATGGGTCAAAATTATCAAAACGGTCCAGGATATACTCCTTTTTTTCTAGTGAAGTGAAATTTAATCTGTTGAATGCTATATTTTATTAGCCCACCATCATCAGATGGTGGGCTGTTCAAATCGCCCTGCGTCCGTGGTCCGTCGTCCGTCCGTCCCTCCGTCCGTCCGTCCCTCCGTCCGTCCGTCCCTCCGTCCGTAAACAATTCTTGTTATCGCTATTTCTCAGAAAGTACTGAAGGGATCTTTCTCAAATTTCATATGTAGGTTCCCCTTGGTGCCTAGTTATGCATATTGCGTTTTGAGACCAATCTGAAAACAACATGGCCGACAGGCAGCCATCTTGGATTTTGACAATTGAAGTTTGTTATCGCTATTTCTGAGAAAGTACTGAAGGGATCTTTCTCAAATTTCATATGCAGGTTCCCCTTGGTGCCTAGTTATGCATATTGCGATTTGAGACCAATTGGAAAACAACATGGCCGACAGGCAGCATCTTGGATTTTGACAATTGAAGTTTGTTATCGCTATTTCTGAGAAAGCACTGAATGGATCTTTCTTAAATTTCATATGTAGGTTTCCCTTGGTGCCTAGTTATGCATATTGCGTTTTGAGACCAATCTGAAAACAACATGGCCGACAGGCAGCCATCTTGGATTTTGACAATTGAAGTTTGTTATCGCTATTTCTGAGAAAGTACTGAAGGGATCTTTCTCAAATTTCATATGCAGGTTCCCCTTGGTGCCTAGTTATGCATATTGCGATTTGAGACCAATTGGAAAACAACATGGCCGACAGGCAGCCATCTTGGATTTTGACAATTGAAGTTTGTTATCGCTATTTCTGAGAAAGCACTGAATGGATCTTTCTTAAATTTCATATGTAGGTTTCCCTTGGTGCCTAGTTATGCATATTGCGTTTTGAGACCAATCTGAAAACAACATGGCCGACAGGCAGCCATCTTGGATTTTGACAATTGAAATTTGTTATCGCTATTTCTGAGAAAGTACTGAAGGGATCTTTCTCAAATTTCATATGCAGGTTCCCCTTGGTGCCTAGTTATGCATATTGCGTTTTGAGACCAATCTGAAAACAACATGGCCGACAGGCAGCCATCTTGGATTTTGACAATTGAAGTTTGTTATCGCTATTTCTGAGAAAATACTGAATGGATCTTTCTGAAATTTCATGTGTAGGTTTCCCTTGGTGCTTAGTTATGCATATTGCGTTTTGAGACCAATCTGAAAACAACATGGCCGACAGGCAGCCATCTTGGATTTTGACAATTGAAGTTTGTTATCGCTATTTCTGAGAAAGTACTGAAGGGATCTTTCTCAAATTTCACATGCAGGTTCCCCTTGGTGCTTAGTTATGCATATTGCGTTTTGAGACGAATCTGAAAACAACATGGCCGACAGGCAGCCATCTTGGATTTTGACAATTGAAGTTTGTTATCGCTATTTCTGAGAAAGTACTGAATGGATCTTTCTGAAATTTCATATGTAGGTTTCCCTTGGTGCCTAGTTATGCATATTGCGTTTTGAGACCAATCTGAAAACAACATGGCTGACAGGCAGCCATCTTGGATTTTGACAATTGAAGTTTGTTATCACTATTTCTGAGAAAGTACTGAATGGATCTTTCTGAAATTTCATATGTAGGTTTCCCTTGGTGCCTAGTTATGCATATTGCATTTTGAGACCAATCTGAAAATAACATGGCCGACAGGCAGCCATCTTGGATTTTGACAATTGAAGTTTGTTATCGCTATTTCTGAGAAAGTACTGAATGGATCTTTCTCAAATTTCATATGTAGGTTTCCCTTGGTGCCTTGTTATGCATATTGTGTTTTGAGACCAATCTGAAAACAACATGGCCGACAGGCAGCCATCTTGGATTTTGACAATTGAAGTTTGTTATCACTATTTCTGAGAAAGTACTTAATGGATCTTTCTGAAACTTCATATGTAAGTTTCCCTTGGTGCCTAGTTATGCATATTGCATTTTGAGACCAATCTGAAAATAACATGACCGACAGGCAGCCATCTTGGATTTTGACAATTGAAGTTTGTTATCGCTATTTCTGAGAAAATACTGAAGGGATCTTTCTCAAATTTCATTTTGAGGTTCCCCTTGGTGCCTCATTATGCTTATTGTATTTTGAGATCAATTGGAAAACAATATGGCCGACAGACCGCCATCTTGAATTTTGACAATTGAAGTTTGTTATCTCTATTTCTCAAAGTACTGAATGGATCTTTCTCAAATTTCATAAGTAGGTTCCCCTTGGTCCCTTGTATTGCATTTTTGGACCAGTCTGTCCTGAAAACAACCTGGCAAACAAACAGCCATCGTTAAATCTCAAATTTCTTATATAGCTAGGATTCCCTTGTTTGAAAAGTACTGGAGGGATGTCTCAATTTGCACAGATTAGTAAAATGAAGGGAAAAGTAGAGAAAAGATCAATCTGACATGGAACCTATGAAGATCATTCAATGGTGGGCGCCAAGATCCCTCTGGGATCTCTTGTTTGACATTTCATACATTGTTGTTCTTAATTTCAAATCGGTCAGACGTTTACAAAATACTTTATTTCTATCAGAAAAAGGACACTTTAACATGATGAGGAAGACACAAACATGTTATTCAAGCTGTGGGTCAAAATTACCCAAACGGTCCAGGATACTCCTTTTTTTCTAGTGAAGTGAAATTTAATTTGTTGAATGCTATATTTTATTTGACATTTCATACATTATTGTTCTTAATTTCAAATCGGTCAGACGTTTACAAAATACTTTATTTTATAACAAAAATCGGGCACTTTCACATGATGAGGAAGACACAAACTAACACGCTACTAAGTGATGGATCAAAATGACCAAAACAGTCCTAAATACTCTTTTTTTCTAGGGAAGTGAATTCGAAGTTGTATCTGTTAACAATGATATATTTTCCTTGAGATTTCATACAAGGATGCTCTTAATTTCAAACTGATTATTACACCATTTTATATATTAAAAAATGGACACTTTTATCACAATACTTATTAATTTACTATAAAATTGATTCATTGTGAATGTGAAAAATGTGTGTTGTTGCGTCCTGTGCCACCCGGTAATGGCGGTATGTACCCGGTATGGACCACCTCCAGCTAGATGTCACCATATTAACACCCCAAACCCCAACCCCCTCCGGGCATGGACGGTTTTACCTCCAGCTTATACATGTATCTTCAATGCCGGTACAGGTAGGACTGTGATCTAAAGTCCTCTGGCTGCAGTTCAAAGGAACCTTGCAACTTACCTGTAATAAAATTATTTTTACCTGGCTGTGATCGGGTGACATGTTGACAAACGGTGATGAGTACACAAGCAAACTCACACATGTTCCTAATAATTTGATAGTTGTATAATTGTCTGTGGCCAATTTCATGAGGTATCAAACGCTATTTTTATCAGCGGTATTATCAAGCAGGGACATATATATACATATCTTATATGTCCCTTTTTCAAGTAATCATTAAGGAACATAAAATGTCAAACTTTTCAGGAAAATCAAAACCAGGAATAATATGCATAGAAAAAAAATATTAGGAGAAAGATCCTACGGTCGGTTAATTTATGTACATGTCTGTGATAATTAAGACACAATAAAAAATCCTTTAAACTTTGTCATAGTAAAAAAACGTCTCAAACTATGACAGTCAAAATTTTGATTTTTTGTTTTGTTACACCCGGCGATTTTAGGTAAAATTTATCTGAACAAAACAGTAGTAATTGATATTATTTAAGGTCCGTCACTGTGTCACTGGACGATTTGAGCCTTGATCTAACACTAGATCCTGTGTTAGGCGCAGGCGCACAGCCAAATCTCACGACATAAAGCTTCCGCTCCAGATAACAAAAGGGACATGCGTGATGTTGCGAGATTCACCTATCCTTCGAATCTCTGGTATATACGTCTCTGTATATACATAGCCGATGACAAATTAGTTTTTGGACCTAATTCTGTCTGAAAATATAGGAAAAGGGGAAATGCTCATAAAAACTGCTGAAAAACAGTTGAGTCAAAAACATAAGTTCAGACACACATTTCAGGTCAGTGCATGCTGATTGCTGACTACATAAAAGTAACGAGGTACGGACAAAAGCCCCCCCGGACATTAGCCCCTAGGACAAAAGCCCCCCCGGACATTAGCCCCTTCACACTAATCAAAAAGTGGACAAAAGCCCCTTCATAAAAAAAAATATATTTATTTTTTTTATTTTTTTTATGTTTTTATTTATTCATTTTTTTTTTAAAATTACAATATATGTTTTAGCAGTGGTTATATTAAGTGCTACATATATATGTAAGTGACTTCAGTCACCAGTGGCTTCTGCAATGTAAACAACCAGTTCGAAAAACAACTACTTGAACTGTTACATAAACAATAAGCTGTTACACAGGTGTTTGGTAGGTTTTTCATTGATTTTACTGTTACATAAACAATAAGCTGTTACACAGGTGTTTGGTAGGTTTTCAAACTTCAAGACATTTTGTTTTAAATGATAAGCTTTCCTGAAATGTTCAGCTTACTTAATAATATAAAGTTCGAACAAATAAATTATGATGTTTAACCACAGACATATAATGCAGCTCTGACATTGAACCAAGGACTTTCATTTTTCACACAATTATTCTCCAAATTTCAGAGATAAAAACAGCAGTAAGCTTATATATACAGTTTTTGTTTTTCAAAAGTACAGATTCATATAAAGTATACCAGTTAAATTTATAATGAAGGGGCTTTTGTCCGGGGGGGCTAATGTCCGGGGGGGGCTTTCGTCCGGAGGGGCTTTTGTCCTAGGGGCTAATGTCCGGGGGGGCTAATGTCCGGGGGGGCTAATGTCCGGGGGGGCTTTTGTCCTACACTCAAAAGTAACTGGTCAGTGTGGCTTGTACATAGTGTTATAAATATGCAGACCTGCCAACTACTACTATTTTATAGTAATCTTTACTATTTTGTGGTGGTCGTTACTCTTTTTTCTCTCGAAATAGTAGCAAATTACTCTTTTTGATGCAATAGATTTGGCAAGAATTGTTAAGAATTACTCTTTTTTTGCTCAAAAATGGGCCAAATTACTATTTTTGAATTTGAAAGGTTGGCAGGTCTGAATATGGTCTGTGTGTCACATAGCTGATGGAGTATGCTTCTTTGGCTCAGAAGGTAAAGCCATGGCTTATCACGCCTGACCCGGTTTGGATTTCTGTCAGGGCACTTGGCCAGGATGTGTTTCCCTTTTCTTTCACACCATATACATTAGTGAAGTTTTGAAAAGTTTGGATGAAAACCGTCAAGTTGTTGGACATTGATCAGATTCTGTCTACAAACATTGGGATATAGGGACATATATAATTGTCATAAAAGTACACATATAAAAAAAGTAAGCGTAAAACATCATTGTGTGATGACTACATTATTTTTAAAAGAGTTAATTTGGGACAAGATTCAGTATACAATAATATACCTGCACATGGTGGTGGTCATATGCATAGTTGTGCAACTTCACTGTTAAATGAGTTGTCCACACAAATCCTGACAAATATTAGGATTTTTTCGTCTTTAACCCTCCTGATCCTGGGTCTATTGAATTCATACATGAACTTGGGTCGTCATCTTATATTTTTATAGCTATCTGAGTGGCATCTATATAATTATTACAACGTGTCTTAAATTACTATCAATTGGTAAATCAATTGTATTATAATACATTCTTACAGTTACGTGTAACTTTTAGTGTTGACTTGTTTTTTTACCAAAATTGAAGCTAAGTGACATATGATCATTAAATGTTTGCCAAAATTTACTCCTATAGATTAGATGAGACTAAAATTGAAATGTGTCAATTTCCTAAATGTGTAGACTATAGGTTTAATGTTTTTATATAATGGGTCTAACCTCTGGTTTAGTCTGGGGCTTATAAATGCTTGCTCAGATAGTATAAAAAAGATTTCTATGAAAGTAGAACAATATAACAAGGAGGATCCAGTGTATAATACCAGGTAAGCAAATAACACCACTACAAGTCATATACAAAATTAACCTTTACATGTATGTAAATACTGAAAATTCTACAATGATGTATTTTGAAATGTATTGTTTGATCAGGTATTTCGTTTACAAGATGCCTCAATTAAATTATTCCATTACGAATTCATCAACCAAGAAATTTTGATCCAATTAAAAAAAAAAACATAAAATTACTGCTCTTTTTAATCTTAAAATCTGCATCATTTGATAAGTAGATGTTGTACTGTATTTATGCAATGTTTATGAGACGAGGAAATCAAGATTATCTCCCTTCTACTGTTGTCTGGTTAGGAATTGAAAATAGCACTTGGCCTGTACAGGTACTTGTAAAAAGACTATGCCTTTGCTCAAAAACACTACATATATTTCAAATATGTATTTACTCATTATGTTGCTTGTTTAGAAAACATACTTCTCCATTTGCTTTTAACCAAAATCTGATGGTGTCATATGCAGCGGGTTAATTTAAACTTTATAAGATTTAATGTTAGAACTGATAAAAAAGATGCCAATTCTAAAATAAAGTACCTTATAAACATAGAATGTTTAAATTGTGATTTGTGGTTTGTACACTCAATAATTCCTAGGAGAAAGTGCCCAACTATATTTCTTACAATGCTAACTTATCGGGAAGCTATTTGGTGTTATCTGACCCATATATTCTAATGTCAGGGTACATCAGATAGAAGTGCATCTGCCGCCTAAGGGGAAGCTCACCAGCTAATGGCAGTGATTCAACTGCCCCGTGGAGAGCTCACCAGCTGTGTCTTACTTGTGTCTAGATGAGCTAGGCACCTGTCCCTAAAAAAGGATGTAGAAGGGTTATGGAAGCAAAGAGTTATGGAGAAGGTTATTGGCTCAGCAACTTAGTTGGAACAGGCTACAGCTGTTCTTTATTAAGTGGTTTGAAAGGGATAGACAATTTTGTTAACATTTAGTTGGTGGAAGTCTGAAGGGAGTACAGGTTCATGCTGTTTCAACTTGCTAACTTCTGAATTCATGAAAGTCACTTAATGACATGCATACCAAATGTCAAGTGATCCAATTAATTTATAATGAACTGCATACAATTACTTTCACAATTCAAGTGTTTATAACTTTATATCATGAATCGCTCGTGTTTACTCAATGCTAAGAGTGGTTAATTCAGAGCTTATTCTTAAGTTTAATTGGAGCCGATAATGGGTCCTTACAATTAGAAATTGAATGACTACCAGTTTGATATTTCATATATACTAAGTACTTAAATCAAATTACAAAAAATATTCAGTTTTCAGGACAAAATTTCCCTTCTAATTCATTAATATTCTTTGCAAAATTTTAGACCAAATGCCCTACCCAAACCAGTGCCTGTTGGGAAAAGGCCTGTAGTATGTTCCAGTTATAATTTTTAGCTCATATATGTATGTGGTCCAAAGGACCGGTGAGTTAATGCCATTGCATAGTATCCATCATTTGTCAGCTTTTCGTTTAAATCACTATCAAACAATGGGTCATAAATTACTGAATGGATTTTGACCAAAGGTCAAAAGCATACTTCCGGAAACAGACAAATTTGGCATAAATAGTGACTCAGGACTCCCTGGGGCTGAAGTTTCATCAATGCTCCTTGATTTACAGACATAATGAATGAAATTCTTTAAATTCTTTAATGCTTTCCTATGAAAATTTGCAAGTGAAGGAATTTCTTAAGTTAAGGAATATTGATGAAACTGGCCCCAGTTATGGTCAGAGGTATCGTTGGAGGAAGGACAACAAATTATGCATAATTGTATAATTTAAAAGATGTGTGACTGGCCCGCTGGCAGTCTGAGGGGTAGAATCCAATATGGGATATACATTATAAATTCTTTAAAATCTTAATCTCCTGTAGAAATGTAGTGCTTTGCCATCATCTCTGCAATATCCATGCAGGCCTAGGTGAGCCACACACACATATACACACCCCACCCTCGATTCATTCTTTTGCTGCTATATACAGTTTGTGTAGTTTTAAAAAAGTCATTAGAAAGTTTTTCTCCCCCACTATGAATATAAGACCACTTTCACTCAGACTCCCAGGTGGTCTTAAGTCTGTATATAATTCTCAAGCATCATGACTTTAATTTCAAGTTTGAATTTTTATATATAGATGAAATAGACTGAATATTGTAAAACTTAATTCATTCAGCTGATCTAGAAAGTTATGAAATCATTTACCTTGAGAATTTTAAAGAAATTTTTAGCCTGGTTTTATTACATAATCTGTAAAGCAGTAAGAGGTAGTGCTGTCAGTGCGTTGGCTTGTAAATCTGTGATAAGCCCTGCAGCCACTGTAGCAGACGAACATTTCCTCATAAAATATATTAGCATTCCTGCTAGACATTTTTTATCAAGTCTCCCTTGGAAGTCTGGAAAATTATCTGTTTTTACAATTTTCAGGAAAACCACCAAAGTTTTCATACCCTGATAGATATAGAAAGACAGTGTTGTATATATATATACGTATGTTTTATCTCATCCTTATAGTTGTAGAAATTCTCGTGATAATGAATATTTTTTGTTTGTAATGGGAGAAAAGCCAAATGTTTTTGCCATTCTGGACTTACAATATATTGCCAGATAAACTACAGATATATTCGTGTACCACAAATTGTGGTCTTTATGTACAATGCATCAGAAAGTGGTATTTTTTAATAAACTTGCAAGTATCAGTGTAATCCAAACCTAGAAGTGTAGTTATTTCAGTCCATTCGTTGTGTGTTTCACCACAGCTGATGTAGCTAGGGAAAGAATACATCATTTACTAGTTTTCTTGAACTAAAAAAGCGAGAGAGAAAAGTTTCTGCTTTGATAAAATTATAATACATTTACATATTCCTTCCTGTAAATTCAATTGGCAAGCTATTTATATGAGATGCTTTAGATGAGGTTTAAGGCTATGCATTATAAAGACATTTTCTAATGTAGGTTTTGTAAACTCATTTTAGGAGTTTATACATTTCAGTGCACAATATAATGATAATGTCCTGACTCGGCTATGACAGTAATAAGAAAGCCCAAAAAATGTCAGTTTTTATATTCTTTGAGAGAACTTCCGGCTGTCTGATAAATGTGATATTTTTTGTATTCTTTGAGAGAACTTCCGACTGTCTGATAAATGTGATATTATCATTTGGCACTCATAAAAAGAGTGTATTCTCTATGCAAAGTACTTTTTTTTATTTATCAGTTTTAGTGGATCACTTCAGAGACCATTCATGCATACACACCTTTGTACATCTCACCAGAGAATCAGCAATGAAGAGCGCTAATGTTGTAGAAAAATATGGCCTTCCACTTGAGACTTTTGGGTATTTAATGATTCTGGTGATTTAAGTACTCTCCAAAGAGGGTAGTTAAAAGAACATTTAAAAAAAATCTGTATGTTTACGTCCTGATCAACTCTTTTCTTCATGAAATATGATATCATATATGCTTCCTCCATCGGTGTCAAACAGAAAATTGTGACAAAATATTTCGCTCTATGATTTTGCTATCTATCGATCATTTCATTACCTTTTAAAGCTTGTTGCAGGTTGTTGATATACTATGTATGTATATATACTGACCACATTCATATAGCTTGATAAAACTATCTGTTGTCTACTTAAGTTTTTAAATGGAGGTTTCTTGTAGACAGAAAAAATCCTAAGTAACCACTCATCAGTAATTTCCATAAATTTCTTTCTGAATAATGAGAGGGCACTAATTAAGGGGCTGGGATAAGGGGTTGCATAGTTGTTGGTGCAATAGTATAACACTATGTACGATGGATATATCTATCTAGTACTAAAACCCATCCATGAAGACTACCACGGGAATAATAAAGTTTTGCTTGATTTATCTACAACAGGAGGCGTGTCTGGCTGAATATTGTAAAAGTATTATGAACGTAAATGTAATTAGTTAAGGAGTCTAGTGATGAGGGATAATAAGATCCAGACAAAATGTACTTCTACATGTAAATAGGTCAAGGTTAATGATTTGTTAAATTCTCTTCCAGGAAATTAGGCCAAGGAAACATTTTATTAAAATTATCGTCTTGGAAACTGTCATGTGTGTGACCAGATTTGGAAAAGTCATTGTTTAAACAATTTCCTGAACTATGGACATTTTAAATGTCAAAAGTTGATTGCTGTAAATGAAATAACACATTTAGTTGAACAATTGTAAAACTGAGAATTTATGTGTCAACATATAAGAAAAATATGTCAATTTTTTTATTAGAATGAGTAAGCTTAATACCTGAAATTGAAGCAGATCTTTACATATCTCTGTCTCGTTATATCATCGAGTGGATACATATATGATAATCTGTTTTATTGAGACTAACTATAGCTGTTACTATATATAAATAATGGATGATAAAATGTTTTATGTATTTTGTTTCATTTCTTCACAATTCACAAAGTCTCTGTTGTTTACATCAGTTCGGTTGGAATGGGGAAAATATTTCTTTTTGAATAATTTTTTTCTGGGCATGACCTGATGATTTGCTATAGCTAGTCAGACACCAAAAGAATATACATATATATGTATAAAAATCACAAACTTAAATCTTTATAGTTATTGTGGGGAAATGTGCTACCTGGCGGAAATTTAGAATGTTTTAATTTGTGTCTAAATTACGGTGAGCAGTAAGCAGGGAACATAGATGGATGGATTTCATGTCCTCACGTATAAAATACTAGAAGGATTTGGGGAATTTTCATGGAAAATAAATGGGAATGTAATCTAAATTTAATTCAGGCTTGTAAGTAAGTTGGTGAGAAAATTAACACTAGTACATTACTATAAGGCCATATATGATGCTTAATATTTTGACTCTGCCTATGATAATTCATCTCAGTATATGTGCACAGAAATTATGATAGCGATCGAGAGTAACAGCTAGTGTACAGATGCATATACAGCAAGTCTCTTTAAAAATTAAAAGGAAACTATTAGATGATCTATTCCTTGGTGGCTTCCTATACCAGTTCTATAGTGTATGAAATGTCTAAAGCTTTGCCAAATTTCATGGGAAACATGCATATAATGAGATATTAATGAAAAGATTTAATGATAAAGAGGACTGCCATCCTGTTCTCATCAGAACAGGATAATTTGTCTTTTGATTTCACAGGATACTGTAGACAAGCCAGGCTTTTTGCTCTTGTTTGCCACCAGTATATAAATACGCTCAAGAGGATATTTAACCCTGATCACAAATAGATCTTTTTGTTTATGTCGTCACGTTTGGCTTGCATGGAAGAAAATGCCATATAGCCATAAAAGACACAGGCACCTGAAGTTTTCAGACTGAAGATATAAGTTATGTTTTTGTTGGGGGAAGTTTGGCTAGTGCAAAGAAGTCCGAAGTATATATAGAAGTATGTGTAGGCCGAGTTGTACTGATACACAGCCAGCAGTATTTATTTCAAAGATCTATCATTTTTGTGAACATTGTAATTCATTTTGCTCATATTAACAATATTACAACATCTTAGCTTCTTCTGTAAAAGAATAATCAAGTGAGAGAGAAAAATATAGTGTATATGGGTAAGTTTAATTTTCAAATGTTTCTGTATTATGAAAGAACAGCATTCATGTCTATATATCTTTACTCCTGCTTTCAGATTCCGTCCAGTTATCGTGAAGGAATGCATACATAATGCCCTAAGTGACCATTTGACCGGGAAGAATTATGATGCAGAGGAAACAATAGAATGGACAAAAGTTATCTCAGATGACATTAAACAGAGGTTAAAAGGTCAGTTTCTCTTGTAATAAGTCTTCAGAACAATCCAGTAGAATGGACAAAATACTAGTCATCTCAGATAAAATTAAACAGAGGTTAAAATGTCTGTTTTCCTTGTTGATTATGTATGGACAAAAGTTATCTCAGATGACATTTGAAATAGAGGTTAAGATTTCAAAGATAGAACATGCAGTGCACTAAGTGCAGTCATACTTAATTGGATCTTAGAGGAATTGTCATCTTTTATTGAATTGAAAATTGGGGAACTATCATCCATTCATTGGATCTGAGGGGATCTGTCATACTTTTATTGGATCTAAAGGGAACTGTCATCTTTTATTACATGAGCTGAGGGGAACTCTCTTATTTTGAATAATGAAATAGATTTTGAAACTTTTGAGAGATGTCAATAGACATTGCCATCAATAGTTTTCAGATTAACTTGAAATTTCGTACACATCTTCACTGATGTTTTATTGAACTTGGTCATTTAAGTCGAGGTTAGAACAGAGATGAAAAGACTATTATAATTCCATGGAATTCTGGTTGTGGTACTGCAAATACAGGAAGATCATTTGATTTTCTCAAAACTGTGTTGATCCAGGATGCATGTGTATAGTGCTAGTTGGAATTATTCTGACGTTGATAATAACTTTATATATTGGTCTGGCGTCAATTAACCGATAAAACGTCAGAATAATTTGGACAACAGTAGAGCTAGAAAATTTGCTCTGACTTCTATGCACTATTCACTGGTATTCAGCAATTTCAGGTAAACAAGTCTGTGCTTTGTAGTATATATATATAACTTGAAATCTTGGATTTCAGGAGTACAGCATTCTAACTCTGACCTGTATGCACTTTCCCTTTTATCAGGCATATATAAATCAGTGCACATCGCTCGCAGAGCCAGTTCTGCTGATACCAATAAGCACTTTGTATATAATAAGATGTTACTCTTCATAACAGCTTGAACAGATATATCTTGCTGATGTTTCATCCAAGATTTTTCCCTGAGATGATTTATGATTTATATCTTCCCTCTCCTGTTTCTCCACACAACTTATCTTTAACCAGTCTTCTCCGTGGCTCACCAATTAGACTAGGAGACTTAAGCTCTACTGTAGACCTGGCATTTGGGATGTGATCGCTATGTGTTACCCTTGAAAATGATACTGACTATATCTGTGAAGTTTTATGCCTCCCAGAATTTTTGGGGGGAGCATATAACTGACGTTTTTTTCTGTCTGTCCATCCATCTTTCCATTCATCTTTTTCATGTCCAAAGCATAACTTTAATTTGCCCTCAAAGATCATATAACTTAATGTATGCATCAGTGCACATGTGTAGTGTAGTTTTATCTATTCAAGCTTAAGGCAAACAACACTAAAGTACTTTATTTACAGAGTTATTGTCCTTTGTTAAACTTTTATGTCTTGAGCATAACAATTGCTTTCATTGACACTAGGATAATGAAACTTGGTGTACACATTAGTTGTTCTACATGTATGACTATATATGCAGTGTACTAAAGTCAGGGCCCGTCATTTACCATTAAAATATAATGTCTGGGCCATAGCTTTGCCAGAGGATCATGCATCTCAGTCAGTATTCCACACTGTGACGTGAAGTGTACAAAATTCAAATTTGTGCAGTAGGATTGGAGTAGACTATTTGTAATTATACAGCAACAGAAGTAGAACAGGGCAGTTATAGCATTGCATGTCTACCTGCATTGAATGATGCGCTACATTCCTACTGCCAATTTTTAATAGTGGTGCTCTCTTAGCAGTGCTGTATACTACTGGAAATATAAGGGTATAATTTACCTGTCACCCCCACCATTTACTCACAGCTACCTATAAGTTTTTTGGTGTTTCCGAAGGCTGAATCAATTCAGTGAATGAACAACTTATCCATATTGGTGAAACCTAACTACATCTGTCAGACAGCAGGATTCAAACATGAAGACAAAAAATAACTTTCATAATATCAAAGGTTTTTATCTTTGCAGATGTTATAAATTTACAAAACCATGTGTATTTGAAGGTCATGTTCAAGTTGGTTTGTAAACACAGTTAAATGTCTATAGCTGTTAGAACTGATTAAATCAGTTCTGAATGCAGGCCCTACAGGAAAAAAACTATTTCCAGCTTGCTTACAGAGATAAAAACAAGCCCACTGATATATCTCCCCATTTCTTACTGGTCAGGCCCTGAAGATTTTCATTTACAGATGCAAATTTTATAGATAACCAAACTTAACATTGTATGTTGTTATTGTTAAGGACTGAACTGTGATATTTGTGGAAGCTGATATTTATTTCACATTTGTTTACATGTATTTGTTTTTGTTGTTCCTCTATTACATAATTATCTAAAAGACAATATCTTGCATGTATATTTTAATACAACAAGTTCATATAATACATAATGCAATCATGATATCAAGGAAATGTAGAATGTTTGTATAGTTGATCTAAAAACTTCAGTGCCAATCTTTGAATGAGGAGATATATATACACCCACATATGTGGGAAGGATGCCCCTCTCAGCAGCCATATTTCTGGGAGAGATGTTGTATCTCTGAGTGTGATTGTATCAATATTCTCCACTCCTAGCTAGCCATCATCCTGTTTGGGCCTGTTTTCATCTTATACATGAAACATCAAACAACCCCCTCATGTGCAGTTGTAGGATTTTGTGATTTGTGTCAAAGTTTTTCCTGGTGTTGTTTAGCCACTGTACACACATACAAGCCTCTCGTTCTCTCTTGTTGTCTTCATGCTGCACAATATCCACTCACGTTTATCAAACGACTCTTTCGTCTGTGAGTCTGAGGTGTTAGATTGGGTACAACAGGAAGGGTTTTTATCTTGACGTAAAATGAGGAATGTGGTCCAGGATTGCATACAAATAAGTGATGCTTCATGCAGATCTTGAGCATCAAACATTATTATTTCTTTTACACTTAGCAGCATGTTCAAGTCATCATTTTCATTTCTGATTAAAATTTCTGACATCTTTCACTTTAAGGCCTCTTATACTGATATATACTTGTAGAGTCTACTTCGGACTGGATTTTCTTTTATATAAATTTGACAGAGTTTGTGGTTTTTTATTGTTGGTAAAAAGGTTTGGTATAAGATGTAATGAGTGGCACACTATCATATCTGTATCATTCACATCACGTACACTTATAGATAGAATACTTTCTGACAGCTTTCTTGTGAGGCCTCTTGTAAGCAAGTGGATGGTTTGCTTTTGATGTAGGGATTGGTTTGGATGAGGGTGGAATCATTTTATTTGTGTGGAATGTATGTATGAGAACAGACTTTCTGCACACTTTAAAGTGTCATCTTCATTCACTTTTATATATATACAAGGATGGTAGAGGTTGAAAAATCTTTAAGAATTGAAAACTAGAAATTTTCTTCCCAAGTTAAGTCTGAAAAAAATCTCCTTTTCATGCCCTCGCCATATAGTGTTACCCATGTCCGTCCCATTCCGTCCTGTCCCAGCCATGTCCCTCCCATTCCGTCCTGTCCCGCCCTGCCCCGACCCGACCCGTCCCATCCTGTCCTGCCCCACCCCGCCCCGTCCAGATACAATGTATCTAGCTAATATCAAGAGCTGTTGGTGTGATCCTAAGGCTGGCCCCCTGTCTCTTGAATATTAAATAAATTGAGCTTTATAATTTTGGTTCCTAGGATATGTCTGATTCAAAGTTTTAAACTAGGGGCAGATAATCTAGTATTAGAATTTAGCTTGGTAATTCTTAACAAAAAAACACTTAGGGTCTGGTGGCCAGTCTAGTGTTATCCTCACCAAACTGTGTTTCCAGATGTCAAGTGGCAGTGGGAGAATTTATGTTTCACTAACATTTTCTAGTCTTACCGGTAATTAGAATTTTAACTTTAGTCAGAATGTAATTACTTATATATATAATACAACTTATTAAGTTTGTACATGTATGCTTGTTATATTTTGTAACACAAATGTCTGAAATCTGAAATTCTTCAAGTTTTTATGGCAAATTATTTTTCTCAATTATCAATTTGATGTGTGACAATATTGCTTATAGCTGTTAACATAATGCGCTCTAATTGAATTAATAAAATCTATTTTCTCCATCAATTTTTATCATCTCCTTCAAGATACAGCTGTGTGTACGTAAAAATTTTCATTTGCTATACATTTCTCTCCTTCAATGATTCATATGTAACTGATATTGCAAACACATGTAAAATACTCAATATTTGTTACTCCAATCCTCCTGTTTCTGGCAAAAGAATTATATATAATATAATTAGTTCAATGTCAGCAAGCTAAATTTCGCTGATGAAAAGATTTAAGTTCAATGTCAACAAACTAGATTTCACTGATAAAAATAGATTTAGTTCAATATCAGGAAGCTAGATTTCGCTGCTAAAAAGATTCAAATTCAATGTCAACAAACTAGATGTTGTTAGATATTTATTACATAAATATTGATGAACATTCTATGTATATAAATGTACAAACAATGTAGCATCCCATTACAAAAAATGTATGATATGAACAAGAGTTTTGATTATGGTAAATTCTCTCATAACTCATGTGACAATTCCAAGTGCAAGGAATATGAGTTCATTAAGAAGCTTTATTTTGTTGGAGGTGAATTAGAGTTTGCATGTGTGTCTTTGGGTCTTTCATGTGAAGGAAGGAATAGTGTAAAGAGCTTAATTGCCATATTAACATGTACATCAGCCGATGAGAATTTCCTTTCAGCTGATATTGGTAGAATGTGTTCTGGTTTGAACCATAGCATGGGTGGACTATTTTTCGTTACACTTTTCATTTTACAGGTGAAGGTAAACATTAATTTTACTGACCCTGTAAAAAATGTTGTTGCAAAAATATATGAAATCCCCTACCACACTTGAATTTAAACAATGCCAAGCAAGCAAACAAACCAATCCACATCACAGCATGGGTAGGTGGACGGCAACACCATGCATGTGCCAAATTGCACTATGCTGTTTTTATTATTATTGAAGTAGTTGATTTTTTAATTAAATTAATCTATAAACATTCTTTATTTTTTCAGTTGATGTTTTAGTTATTAAAAAAAATCTGATGAAAACTGGATGCCATGATGTCATATTCATGAAATTTGAATTTAAAAAAAAAAAAAAAATTCATTATTTTGTAGTTATGGTGAGATGTTTGGGAGATATAACTTTATAATTTTATAGTTTTTATTTACTTGATTTCACAGATTATTCTATCTTAAATTAAAACAAATTTGCCATGTTCCTAAGAGCTTCATCGGCGTTAACCTTTGCCGCTCCTCAGAAACCGACTAAATCTCTTAAGGAACCCTAAATATCCTTACTGTGAGAAGAATGCCAGAATCTCTCGCTGACTAGCTGACAGTTAGTGTCTTATACAATAGATTTAATCAGAGTAATTAATCAAAGCACCTCCTATTGTGTGTTTTTAAGTGGAGCACATGAAGCTATCAAGATTGTCCCAGTGGTGTCTTCTGATGTTTGGGAGAAGCATGTGTTCTCGTCTGTTTTCTTTTGTCTTAACTATAATACTGAAAGGCTAATGAAATTCTTCTTCAAAACATTTCTTGGCAGATCAACTGTAGTGTAATGTGTGCTTAAGAAATATTGGAGGAATTTCAAGGTCGTGATGGGACTATAATTCATTTCTAGAGCAGGAAGACCTAGCAAATTAATAGAGCTAAGTTATTAGATTAACCTTTTTGGATGAGAGTTCGGTTTTTTATAATTTATAATTAGTAGGACACAATGTTAGATTCGAGAAAGAAATCAGTTGCTTGAGGTCACACAAACTATTCTAGTCCGTCCAAACTTTTTATCAATATATTTTCACTATTCTATTCGATTGTCTTCCTATTGCTTCCTTCCAATTGCTGTTGTCAGTATTTCTCAGAAAGTACTTCATTAGTCTTTGAAATATTTCATGTGTAGAATTTCCCTGTGGTACAGTATTTCTCAGAAAGTACTTCATTAGTCTTAGAAATATTTCATGTGTAGAATTTCCCTGTGGTACAGCATTTCTCAGAAAGTACTTCATCAATCTTAGAAATATTTCATGTGTAGACTTAGTCCCTGTGGGTAGCATTTCTCAGAAAGTACTTCATCAATCTTAGAAATATTTCATGTGTAGACTAAGTCCCTGTGGGTAGCATTTCTCAGAAAGTACTTCATTAGTCTTAGAAATATTTCATGTGTAGACTTAGTCCCTGTGGGTAGCATTTCTCAGAAAGTACTTCATCAATCTTAGAAATATTTCATGTGTTAGACAAAGTCCCTGTGGGTAGCATTTCTCAGAAAGTACTTCATTAGTCTTAGAAATATTTCATGTGTAGACTAAGTCCCTGTGGGTAGCATTTCTCAGAAAGTACTTCATTAGTCTTAGACATATTTCATGTGTAGACTTAGTCCCTGTGCCTGTGGTGTGCCTGATCATTTTCAGATTCAGATTATAAAATAAAACAGCAAACAATAAACGATTGTCTCTGACTGTAGTGACTGTTCAGAAGTCTATAGCTAGTAGCTACTGTACAGTAAACGTGGACATTTATGCAAGGTGCTTATTTATGCTAGATACGTGAAGGCAGGCATTCAGCTGTGAAAATTCCCCCCATGCATATCATTTTATAATATATATGGAATTTATGGAACAGATGTGTTAAAATCCAACCTCCTGTATTATATTTTACAGATTTGGGATATGACCGGTATAAATTTATAGTCCAAGTGGTGATAGGAGAACAGCGAGGTGAAGGCGTGAAGTAAGTATATAAATATCTAAATAAGCTTGGAGATTTATGATTGTTAATAATACTTTCATTCAAAAAATATTCTGTTTTCAATGAAAGAAAAACAAAATAACAGCTTTTCAGAAGTTTTCACAAGGTCTTAATGATTATTTTTTTTGAAGTTTCCAACATATAACTAAGTGGTAGGAATAATCAGTGGAATATATGGACTGCGCCATTTTGTACATTATCTTTTATCTCTACTTCAAGTCTCTTGGCAAGGCAGACAGATAAAGGAATTACATTCATGTTGATGCTTTCTACATCCATGTGCATTTGCTGCAGAAAGTGTTTATGAGATAGTGTGGGCTGAGATTTATAGATCTGAGGCCTGTTGTGAAAAATGAGCCTCCAAGTGGTTTTGTTTGCTCACCTGCCCGAAGGTGTAATGTAATGTCATTGTGCAGTATATCCGGCATTCCTCAAGCTTCAACTATTTCCTTTAAAAATTTTTTTCTCAATATTCAATAGTCCCATAATCGAGACATATCGCTCATATATTAAGGTTCCAGCAGGTCTGACAAAAGTTTGCGTAAAGAAATGACCTTGACCATTAAAAGTCACGGTGGTCAGATTTTTTGAAACACTTGAATGACTTCTTTATAATACGAAATGTAAGAATATTTAGCTCACCAGTGGCCTGAAGGGCATTTGTGTAATGATGCAACGTCCAGCGTCTGTCAACATTTCCTTTAAATCCCTACTAGTTATTAGAATAACATGCATGCAACTTGAGCATTTCTAAGTTGCTACAAGAAGGGGAGTGGTTGAAAGATACACCTTACAAAACAACAACTGCGGAGAATTCTGTGAAGTTTTGAGTGGGAAACAAACTGCAGTTGAGTTTTATTGCAAACTGGTTCAGAGAAGACTTGTCCTATAGCAAGTTGTAATCCTTGAGGCTGCAGGTGTTATATAGGTATGCAAATTAATATCCTGGGCAACCGTGCTGGAGTAGTATAATTGGTACCCTTCATAGTTATTGAGTTTTACTGTTTACTCATGCATACAAGTAATGTGCACCTGTACCTGAAGAGAAATCTTCAAAATTTAAGGGTTGTGCTACAGAAAGATGTTATACAAAAATGCATTTTTTTTGCATGCATTAAGGGAATATGCCATTACAAAATTGAAGACTTGCATTTAGGCATTTGATTGGCTCAAGAAAAAAAATACCTAAACATTGGGTGGGTTGATTATAATTGTCTTTGAACAGTATATATATATACACAGATATAATTACCTACATATAGACATGACACTGAAACCAAAGCTGGTAGAGGTTACCATTGATGCTGCCCAAAATCCTTATCTTATGAAATATATATATCATAATTCAAAACTATAATAATTATGAATGTTTAGTCATCTTTTGTTTTCCACATTTTGGTGTGTAAATCTGTCATGACATTTCAAGGTTGCAGAGAAGTTATAAAGGTATAATAATTAAGCAGAACCATTTGAATTTGAAAATGTTTAAAATGCCTGTTACACATTTTGTATATAAACATTTGAAATTATTGAGAAACAGGAATTTTAATGAGTTGTATATTTAGACTATACCATAGAGACACTGTTAAGTAACACAGTGATATATGTCCTTTGCAGCATTATATTCCTTTAAATATGATAGCCGTGAATGTCTCTCTTTAGTCAGTTAATTATATAGATCAATGGAGAAGTATCAGTGAAGCCTTATCACATTACGGGTCTGTCCTAATCAACTGACATATTATTATTGCTAGATTACTTTTATGCATGTATATGTCGTCTTTATTGTGCACTTTTCTGGCACTTATTGCGTTGCAAGACCGAATTCCGACATGGAACATGATAATAGGTCTTATCTGCCAGAACTACCTGGAACTCTCTCCATCTAGTATATTTAGATTCATGTTAACATCTGCCCTGAAATATTGCCAGGAATATTCTTTAGCACTATTGTATTGTTACAGAACAATTTGTTATTGTTTATCAATTCCTATCAGCTGCGGTTATGCAATATATATGCTCATAATGAGAGTGGCCAGGGCTTTGCTGTGTAAACGATAAACACTTCTTTATTTTTTTTTTCTAAAATGGATTTGTGTATACACAATAGTAACATGTATATATTTATTTGCATCTATGGTTTTATCGGACAATAATTACAATGTCTAGAAGAAATTGTTCTATTTATAGCATCCAATAGGAAATTGCAGTGAGCATGGAGATGAAAACCTTGAGGTTATGAACGAAATATTCTACCGATTTCTGACTTGATTATTTCTTCGTAACATTACCTGGTTCTAACTCATGCCAAGAGTAATTAATGGATACCTGTATTCTTTTGATAGTTTCACTGCATTACTGTATGTGTTACTTCACATTTTTTGTATTACTAGAAGGAATTCAAAACATGGTACAGTTTATTAGGTCATATATACACAACTGTACAAGGGTGCCTTAATATTTCCTCAGTAGGACCTGCTTAGAAGATACCTTTTCTAAATCAAAATCTTGAATTATTGATTCTTTCGGTTACCTCTACACAAAGGTCTGTTGTAAACAAAAAATGCAATGGTGAGGAAGTTAAATAAGCTGTGGGCAGGTGAACCTGCTGGCCACTAGTACTCATTGCTAGTTACCACTGTCTTTATGGATGGTTTGGGGTTATGAAATACCTTCATAAGACCTCTATTATATATGGAACCTGTAATTAGTCCAACCGAAAAGATTTTTCTTGGTTTAGATGATTTTTTTTTTTTTTTTTCCTTAACAGTTTAATGAGCAATTCCTGGGATATTATTTTTAAATGGTTAAGTAGGGATTTGACTTTTTCTTCATTTTAAGAAAATAACATTGGGAAAGACATTTTGAGGAGTAAATTGCAAATTTTTGGGAAGTTGACTTAAATATGAATTGATTTAAATTAGAGTTGGGGCCCATGATTGACTCCGAAAATTCCCGTAGAAACAGCCCAGAACACCTTATCATATAACACCATCACTACCTCTTTGGTTGAAAAAGATAAAAGAGCAGTGCTCATGTGACAGTATTACCTTTTACATAGCCAGTTGTAATCTGTTGCTGCATACAAGCTTCGTCTTCATGTTTGGCCTTAAATTACACAACAAGCAACAAAGCAATGGATCAGTGCGATCATTTAGTCTAACTTCAGTGCAATCATTTAGTCTAACTTTTGATTGACAACCAAGCAGTAACAGTTTCAACAGACATATTGTATTTAACTAGAGCATATATACTCTTACAAAATTGTTCTTCAACTCTTGATTGATAAATAATGAGAAAATATATTTTGAACAAAAGCCTGGCATAATGATCCTTGATGAAAATTTTCTAGATGTTTGCCATTCCTCAAGGCTTGGAAGACAATTTTGTCTCATCTGTAATATAATAATAACGATATGTGATGATTGTTGATGATGATGATGATGATGATGTATGATGATGATGATTATTATTATGATGAAAATGGTGCATGATGATGATGATTATTATGATGCTGATGATGATGATAATGATGATGATGGCGATGATGATGTATCATGACGATGATGATGATGATGAAAATGGTGCATCATGATGATGATGATGATGATGATGATGACACAGCATGTATTTGTGAGAGTATATGTGTGTATGTTTTTGCCTTTGTCATTTATATTGTTTAATATGTGAAAAATTGCCAAAAAATAAAAGAATAATAAAAAAATATATAATAATGACCATGCACACTTATTTTCAGAATGGGATGCCGGTGTTTCTGGGACTCAGACACAGACAATTATGCTCAGGATATTTTTATGAATGTGAGTATAGTGTGTATAATGGTTGATCAGATTGCTTTTGTGTCCAGGTTATATGGCAGGGAAAATTTGTTTAAAAGGTGATGAGGCTAATCACATTTTAACAACATTTTTTAATTCTTGATCAATCATTTCTGGTCCAACTAAAATGACAAAAAAATTTAAAATTCTATTAGACTTTTCAGTTTCTACGTTTTGAAGTTATGAAGAAATAAGATTTAAGCTAATCAAGTGGTTAAGCTAATTCACCTTTTGAACAACTGGTCCCTGGCAATAGTTTTAGTGTGATGTTACTGTACATGTACAGGCATCTGTTAGTGGCTCCATCATCTATAGACAATATTTTTCATATGGCCTTCGCTGTTTTTTGTTAACCACAAGCAAACAAATTCTGTAAACAAGTTATTTATTCTCACATCAAATCCAGATGATATAACACATCTTTCAAAGACTTAATACATGCTGAGCAGCTGTTGTTTATATCGCATTATTGCATAAATCTTTGGAAAATGTATACAGCTAAAGAAAAATCACGGAATTGGCGTTTAGAAAGAAAATTACATAATATAGAGCAATCATTTTCTTATCCATTTGTAACCGGTTTTTGATTTGTTTTAAAAGAATCATAACGAAGAAGATTTACAAAATAGCTTAAGTTGATTCCCTGTGCTTGTTACTTTCCTGCATTAGAAAAAATCATTTATACACATGAAAATAATTTACTGGATGAAAATTTGATTGGTTTTGAAGACAAATGGTATATATATATACAATTAACAGCACGAAGATCATCTGGGTTTATACTTATGGTTTCATACACAATAGGTTAACCAAAGTCTCCTCTCTGACTGTAATAAACCGATTTCAAGATGTGCTTTACAAAAATTCTGGGATTTGTCTGTGAATGTTCGCTGACGGTTATTGATAGAGTTCTCCTTTCTTCTGTTACGAGATGTCATCATTAACTTCCTACAAAGTTAATCCTGCTTAGCCTTGTCTGGCTTTTGCAGCACCCGTTCTCCAAAATTGTTTTCCTCACTAAGATAAAAAAAAAAAAAGGCAGAAATAGGTTTTTGTTTGAGGAGAAAGGGTTCATATTACAGTAGTGTTGCAGCCAGTAGCCTTACATTGTGTTCTAAAAAAAATCAGACTTTCTTCTCGAATCTTTGATATTATTATCTGCATACTTCGGTTGTCTGTTTCTTAAAGGATCTTTTAGTTTGTATACACTGGTTCCTGTGTACAGTAGAACCTTGTTAGTCTGGACACTTTGGTTTGTGAGTACAGTAGAACCTTGTTAGTCTGGACACTTTGGTTTGTGTGTACAGTAGAACCTTGTTAGTCTGGACACTATGGTTTGTGAGTACAGTAGAGCCTTGTTAGTCTGCACACTTTGGTTTGTGTGTACAGTAGAACCTTGTTAGTCTGGACACTTTGGTTTGTGTGTACAGTAGAACCTTGTTAGTCTGGACACTTTGGTTTGTGAGTACAGTAGAACCTTGTTAGTCTGGATACTGGTTTGTGTGTACAGTAGAACCTTGTTAGTCTGGACACTTTGGTTTGTGAGTACAGTAGAACCTTGTTAATTAGTCTGGATACTTTGGTTTGTGAGTACAGTAGAACCTTGTTAGTCTGGACACTTTGGTTTGTGAGTACAGTAGAACCTTGTTAGTCTGGACACTGTGGTTTGTGAGTACAGTAGAACCTTGTTAGTCTGGACACTTTGGTTCCTGAGTACAGTAGAACCTTGTTAGTCTGGACACTTTGGTTTGTGAGTACAGTAGAACCTTCTTAGTCTGGACACTTTGGTTTGTGTGTGTACAGTAGAACCTTGTTTATTAGTCTGGATACTTTGGTTTGTGTGTACAGTAGAACCTTGTTAGTCTGGACACTTTGGTTTGTGTGTACAGTAGAACCTTGTTAGTCTGGATACTTTGGTTTGTGTGTACAGTAGAACCTTGTTAGTCTGGACACTTTGGTTTGTGAGTACAGTAGAACCTTGTTAGTCTGGACACTTTGGTTTGTGAGTACAGTAGAACCTTGTTAGTCTGGACACTGTGGTTTGTGAGTACAGTAGAACCTTGTTAGTCTGGACACTTTGGTTCCTGAGTACAGTAGAACCTTGTTAGTCTGGACACTTTGGTTTGTGAGTACAGTAGAACCTTCTTAGTCTGGACACTTTGGTTTGTGTGTGTACAGTAGAACCTTGTTTATTAGTCTGGATACTTTGGTTTGTGTGTACAGTAGAACCTTGTTAGTCTGGACACTTTGGTTTGTGTGTACAGTAGAACCTTGTTAGTCTGGATACTTTGGTTTGTGTGTACAGTAGAACCTTGTTAGTCTGGACACTTTGGTTTGTGAGTACAGTAGAACCTTGTTAGTCTGGACACTTTGGTTTGTGAGTACAGTAGAACCTTGTTAGTCTTGATACTTTGGTTTGTGTGTACAGTAGAACCTTGTTAGTCTGGACACTTTGGTTTGTGTGTACAGTAGAACCTTGTTTATTAGTCTGGACACTTTGGTTTGTGAGTACAGTAGAACCTTGTTAGTCTGGACACTTTGGTTTGTGAGTACAGTAGAACCTTGTTAGTCTGGATACTTTGGTTTGTGTGTACAGTAGAACCTTGTTAATTAGTCTGGACACTTTGGTTTGTGAGTACAGTAGAACCTTGTTAGTCTGGATACTTTGGTTTATGAGTACAGTAGAACCTTGTTAGTCTGGATACTTTGGTTTGTGTGTACAGTAGAACCTTGTTAATTAGTCTGGACACTGTGGTTTGTGAGTACAGTAGAACCTTGTTAGTCTGGATACTTTGGTTTATGAGTACAGTAGAACCTTGTTAGTCTGGATACTTTGGTTTGTGTGTACAGTAGAACCTTGTTAATTAGTCTGGACACTTTGGTTTGTGAGTACAGTAGAACCTTGTTAGTCTGGATACTTTGGTTTATGAGTACAGTAGAACCTTCTTAGTCTGGACACTTTGGTTTGTGAGTACAGTAGAACCTTGTTAGTCTGGACACTTTGGTTTGTGAGTACAGTAGAACTTTGTTAGTCTGGACACTTTGGTTTGTGAGTACAGTAGAACCTTGTTAGTCTGGACACTTTGGTTTGTGAGTACAGTAGAACCTTGTTAGTCTGGACACTTTGGTTTGTGAGTACAGTAGAACCTTGTTAGTCTGGACACTTTGGTTTGTGAGTACAGTAGAACCTTGTTAGTCTGGATACTTTGGTTTGTGTGTACAGTAGAACCTTGGTAGTCTGGACACTTTGGTTTGTGTGTATTAGTAGAACCTTGTTAGTCTGGATACTGGTTTGTGTTCATATCAACTTGATTGACAAGTTAATATTTTTACGGTTTAGAAGAAAATTGCTGAAAGAAAACCTGTCTAAAATGAAGATAAATATCAATTTTCTGCACTAATTTACTGAGACAAAGATATGTGGGTTGAAGAGTGCATACTCAACATTCTAGGGTTTAAATGGAGTAAAACTGGAGAAACCGATTCTCCTAGTTAAACATTTGTAAGTTCAGATGTACATTACACTCACTGACACTCCTAGGTGTAGAGAGAAATCCTACTTCTTGTAGTAAGGTAATACTTGAGAAATTCAGATTTTTTTTTCAATGTACATTTACTGTAGGCTGTATAATTGGCATCACATTAAAAATTACCCATTTAATCTGTGGAAAGTCTCAACTCTTTAAGGTCTGTTTATTGCTGTTTGGGTTCCAAATTTACCTCTGCATTAATCCCAAGACCTGTTAATTGGATGCTGATTATTTCAAATATTTGAAAGATATACATTCCGTAAATAATTCCTTTAAGTTAAAACAAGTTAAAAAAGACAAATATGAAGAGACAATAGATGAAGAGACAATAGGTTCTTTAGTTATCATGATTTTTTTATTATTGTTAGAGTATTTATCCAGAAATATGCCCAAGTCTTGTGATAAAGCAATGTCTATTTAAATTCAGTCAAAATACTTATTAATAATTTTTCTTTAATTTGTCCCACAATAAGCTCATCATCTACTTCGAGTCAAAGGTTATGTGTTGGCCTTTTATTTCTTGGCTTATTTCAGGATGAATACAGGGTAAATATATTTATTCAAATTTGATATACGTCAAATACTGATATGTCAAACAGCAATAGCAAATATCTTGATAAGAGTGTTAAACAATGCTTATTGATAATGTTAATTGTGTGTTTAACAAGGCTTATTAATTATGTTAATTGTGTTTGTTTTTCAGGACTCCTTATTCTGTGTTGCTGCAGCCTTCGGATGTTTCTTTTACTGATCGCTACATCGTCACCAGCAAGATCATTCCATTATCCGTCCACATCAAAAACCGCTGTGATGTCCTTGGTCTGTCATGTCAAAAGACTGGTTTCATTAGATAAAGTGTCACCGGACTGTTGATGAATGTATCTTTATTAATTTAAATAGTTTCAAAATATTGTTTCCTAAGTTTGCCAATGAACCTTTTGAAAGAAAATGAGAAGGAGGGAGAATTGTTAATGAGATGTAATATGAAACATGAACCCCCATTAGAGTTGTACTTTTCTCTCTAACTTTGTGTAGAAAATCAAACTAATCTCTGTGATTTCATGCCGACTTATTGTAATGAAGTGGCTGTTTGAAGATGAGGTTTCGGAATACTCTAGGAGGAAAAAAAAATAATTTCCTGTTCCACTCCAAATGATGATGGAAGCTCATCAAACACGTACAACAAAAGTAAAGGCTCCGTCTACGAGACACAGATTGAATTGTGAGAAAATGTCTGCTTGAATCTTAATGACATTTACATGGAATTTTCATGTATACATACATAGTACAGTGCATGCAACTATTGATTATTGTTTTTTTAAGAAGTACAAAAACCAGACAGCATTTGTAGAGCTATAACAAATCTGGGAATGGGGTGGTGCACAGTTGCATGCCAATTGTTCTAAAATGTTCCAGTGTTCTCTATACTAAAGGTAATCTCCACCAGCGTGAGAGGACGGGGTCTGTGTACTTTTACTGTCGCTGGGGTACTGCTGAAAGCTATTTGGTAATGATGGTGTTTGGCTTAGTTGAGTAATGCAAACAAAACTTAAGGATGTATGCTATTTGAAATTACCTCCTTTCCCAAAAGAATTCCACTATACATTTTTATCACAATGTCTCAAATTAATCTGGGTTTGAAATAATGCTGATCAAACAATTTTCAATGGGACATTATCCTAAAGCGCATATCTGAAAATGTGGACGCTACCTGGTAATTTCTATTCTGAAGTGTTTTTGTTGTTGTTTTTTTTTTCTTTTTAAATAACTTTAAGATTTGTTGGTATTAGCAGACACATTACTTTCTCATGGAGTATCCCATATCTCTGAAAGAAGGCTTTGTTTGGACATTTTCATGAAAAAATCAACCAATAACACAGATTCAAAGAATTTCTTAAAGTCAACATGGGTTATGCACTCAGACTTTTTACACAGAGGCTACAGAGGGGGAAATTACGGGCAAAAGTACAGTCGTTGAGTCATCTGGGTGGATGGGTGAAGCATTGGCTACACAGACGAGGGAGGATAAACAATTAAAAATGAACTATATTGTATATATGTATGAGAGAGTTTGTATGGATCAATGTGTAAATGTGAAGTATTTTTACTCTTAATAAATTATCAATTTCTGATTGGTTTGCTTGTTGTTTATATACTGTACCTGTAGAGGCCTTGAAGAACAGTTGTTTTGATAATTCCTTATTTATCCAGTTATAAGCCCCGGGTGCCAGCATGTAAACATAGACTCCAAATTAATGGATGGCCTTCCTGTAGGACAATGAAATGGTATTTGTATTGAACTGTAATAATTAATATACATGTGTAGGTGTGTTACCAAGCATGAGCATATTGCTGGATAAATATGGTACTGGAAATTCAACATCAAACATATGATAAGGTTTTTAATGAGATCAAGTGAATTCACTATAACCTATATTTCTTTTGCTTTAGGTTTATGAATGAGAAATTCTACAGTGGTCAGAAACCTTTGGGAGCAAACCTTTCAGTGATCAAGGAAAGTGTTGGTTAAAGAATGTGTTTAGGATGCTCCAATGGCAAGAATTTAAAGGTTTCTCGCAAAATAATGACTGGTATGTCATAAAACTTCTTAGTTTTTATGTTTATCCCTAAAGAGACTTCTATATACATGAAGGCTAATGTCTGACAGTCATTGAGGTACCAAGGCCCTTGGATCATTTCTGTCTTTGAACCAAACTTAAAGCAAGGAAATGTGATATGAATTTTCAAAATATTTCTCTTTGGAAAGGAGTATACATTTTTTTGTAATTCTTATCTGATGTAATAAATGTATTACTTGTGCCCAACATTCCATTTTGATACCCTTGCTATTTAAACCTGGTTTTAAAATGTTACCTTGTCAAGTGGAAAATCTCCAGACCCTTGGGATATCTAAGCAAAAGTTTGGAGTTACAAATGCGGAATAACTTTATATCTAGTGTAGCACTAGTTGTTCTTGTGCAATGCACGCTACTAACTCATCTCGGTCATGTATACTTGGTTTTATGATAGAAAGTGTCTTCTATTGAAACAACAGATAAGGACACTCAAGTATTTTTGTGTATTTTATTTAAAAAGGGGGGATAACTCAACTATAGTTAAAAAAATGTTGATTCATATGCATACAGTTGACAAGACGGTGAGTAGATTTTAAGTTAGCAAAATCTTTTCAGTTGCTGAAAAAGCCTAGAACAGTTGAGAATAAAATTTGTCTATAGGTTTCCATGTGTGACCTTGAGATGGAAGTTTCTGTATGTGACCTTTAGATGAAGCTTCATGAATATGAATTAATTGATGGTCCCTGGGTGACCTTTAGGCGAAGGCTTAAAATGACCTTGAGATTAAGGTTTCCATATATATGTGACCTGAAATTGAAGGTTCCTGTGTGTAACCTTGATATGAAGATTCCTGTATATGACCTTGAGGTGAGGGTTCCTGGAATTGACCTTCTGAATTAAGTACCTATATATAAACTTGAGAAGATTGTTCATATGTGTGACCTTGAGATGAAGGTCCATGTGTGTGACCTTAAGATGAAGTTTCCTGTATGCGACCTTGAGATGAAGGTCTCTGTATGCGACCTGAAATTGAAAGTTCCTGTGTGTGATCTTAAAATGAAGGTTGCTGTATGTGGTTTTGAGACGATGTCTGTATATGACCTTCAGGAGAAGGTTTCAGTAATTGACCTTCAGATAAAAATACCTATAGTACACTTGAGATGAAGGTTGATGTGTGTGACCTTGAGATGAAGGTTTCTGCATGTGACCTTGGATGAGGGCAGATTCATGTGACCTTGAGATGAAGGTTCCTATGTGTGACCTTGAGATGAAGGTTCCTGTGTGTGACCATGAGATGAAGGTTCCTGTGTGTGACCTTGAGATGAAGGTTCATATATATGACTTAAAAAGGGGTGCCCTGGTGACCTTAATATGAAAGCTTTGTCATGTGACATTTAGATGAAAGTCTCCATATGTGAACTGAATTTAAGGTTCCTGTAGGTGATCTTAAAATGAAGGTTGCTGTATGGGGTCTTGAGACGATGTCTGTATGTGACATTGAGAAGAAAGTTTCAGTATATGACAATAAAAAAGTTCCTGTGTGTGACCTGGAGATGACCGTTCATGTACATGACCTTCAGAAGAAGGTTCCTGTAATTGACCTTCAGATAAAAATACCTATAGTACACTTGAGACGAAGGTTGATGTGTGTGACCTTGAGATGAAGGTTTCTGCATGTGACCTTTACATGAAGGTTCCAGTGTGTGACCTGGAAATGACGGATCCTGTATATAACCTTCAGATGAAGGTTCTTGGATATGACCTTCAGATGTAAGTACCTATATGTCAACTTGAGACGATGGTTATTGTGTATGAACTTGAGATGAAGGTTCCTGTATGGGACATTGAGATGAAGGTAAATATGTGACCTGAAGTTGAAGATTCCTGTATATGACCTTTAGATGTGACCTTGAAACAATGGGAGGTGACCATGGGTTGAATGTTCCTGAGTGTGACCTTTAGATGAGACCTTTATTTCACCTTAAGGTTTGTGGATACCACCTTGAGATGAAGGATTTCATATGTGACCTGAAATTAAAGGTAACTGTGACCTTCAAATGTAAGTTGCTGTATGTGGTCTTGATATGGTTTCTGTATGTGACCTTGAGACGTGCTACTATGAGATAAATGTTTCTCTTTTTATCTTAAGAAGAAAAGATAAAGGTTCATGTATGTGATCTTCATATGACGGGCCATGTGTGACCTTGAGGTGAAGGTTACTACATATGACCTGAAGATGAAGATTGTATGTGACCTTGAGGTGAAGTTTTATGTGTATGACCTTGAGATGATGGTTTTTGTGTGTGACCTTGAGGTAAAAGTTCCTACATATGACCTGAAGATGAAGATTGTATGTGACCTTGAGATGAAGATTCCTGTATGCGACCTTAAGATAAGGGTTCACGTGTATGTTATTGGGATTAAGGTTCCTGTGTTTGACTTTTAGTTAAAGCCTCATATGTATGACCTTGGGGTCAATGTTCCTTTAAATGACCTTGAGATGAAGATTTCTGTATGTGACCGTAGGATAAATGTTTCAGTGTGTGGCGTTGAGACGATTGTTCAATTTTGTGACATTGAGATGGAGGTTTTATCAATTATGTGACCTTGAGATTAAGTTAATACTAAAACCTAATAAGAGATTAATGAAGTAGATTTGTAGATTTTCTTATGAATATCAAGATGAATTGTCTGATTATAACCATAAAATGATGATTATAATTCGGCCTTAACTTTGATATGCATGTCATGAACTTGACCGTCAGATATATGTTCGGATTATGAAATGATGGATTTACTATTTATTTGTCTTGTAATGAATGTTGTCCTTGACTACAACTTGAAAGCTTTTCATGATTTTCTCTCAAGGTAGTAAGTAGTGCCCTTACCCAAGACAAAGTAAGAGTGAATAATAGATTCTGGTTTCCTAGCACATTGTTGGCTTCAGTGTTGAACAGTCCCCTAGTGAAGACTATTATGGAGTATGTCCAGGGGTTTAAGATTTCAGGTATTATTCGAAAATGTCCCGTTTGGGACACTATAACCACCAAATAAAATCAGGGAAACCAATATTTCAAAGCACACCATTTAATGTGTTTGTGTGTGACATATGTATGTGTGTGTGTATGTGATTAATGATTAATTACGGTAATTTTGAATATCTTTGATTTATACAAATTCAGTAAATTTAATTGATTGAGTTTATACAAGCCTTGGTACGTGTGTGTGTGTGTGTGTGTGTGTATGTGAGAAAGTTATGTATTGTACATTTTTTTATGAAAACACTGAATAAAAAGTAAATTATAAAAAAAAATATTTCAAAGCACCGTTCATGCCGTTCTAGTTTTAGTTTTGATCCACATTAACTTATTGATTCATAGTCCAGGATTCATACAGGATTTCTTCTACATCGTGAAACCCCTCCGTCAATGCTGGCAATTATAGGGTTTTAAATGTTCTTGCACCGCTAAACATGTTTTAGATATGTGTTCGAACCCTTAACTGACATATATGTAGTATTTTGATGCTAATACAATTAGTGCTTATTGCATTTATTTCGAACATTTGTATTTTCGCCAGGGGTCAAATATGATTTCAGGTTCTGACGTCAGACGTTCCTGTAAGTGTTTGTATTTAGAACATCTCAACGTTGAAATGACAAGCTCCATCATCATACAGATTGACAGGAAGTGTTGTTGTTGTATATAACGAGGTGGGTACTGACGTACACTGCATCAACAAACAATCGTATGTTGAGAGAAAGACTCAGACTTATTCTAGTCAATAACAGATACCCAGAAATATTGTACTACCTTAGTCAATAACAGATACCAAGAAATATCGTACAACCTTAGTCAATAACAGATACCAAGAAATATCGTACGACCTTAGTCAATAACAGATACCAAAAATATCGTACAATCTTAGTCAATAACAGATACCAAAAATATCGTACAACCTTAGACAATAACAGATACCCAGAAAAATTGTACAACCTTAGTCAATAACAGATACCCAGAAATATCTACAACCTTAGTCAATAACAGATACCCAGAAATATCGTACGACCTTAGTCAATAACAGATACCCAGAAATATTGTACAACCTTAGTCAATAACAGATACCCAGAAATATTGTACGACCTTAGTCAATAACAGATACACAGAAATATTGTACAACCTTAGTCAATAACAGATACCCAGAAATATCGTACTACCTTAGTCAATAACAGATACCCAGAAATAGTGTACAACCTTAGACAATAACAGATACCAAAAATATCTACAACCTTAGTCAATAACAGATACCCAGAAATATCTACAACATTAGTCAATAACAGATACCCAGAAATATCGTACGACCTTAGTCAATAACAGATACCCAGAAATATCGTACTACCTTAGTCAATAACAGATACCCAGAAATATTGTACAACCTTAGACAATAACAGATACCAAAAATATCTACAACCTTAGTCAATAACAGATACCCAGAAATATCTACAACATTAGTCAATAACAGATACCCAGAAATATCGTACAACCTTAGTCAATAACAGATACCCAGAAATATCGTACTACCTTAGTCAATAACAGATACCCAGAAATAGTGTACAACCTTAGACAATAACAGATACCAAAAATATCTACAACCTTAGTCAATAACAGTTACCCAGAAATATCTACAACATTAGTCAATAACAGATACCCAGAAATATCGTACAACCTTAGTCAATAACAGATACCAAGAAATATCGTACAACCTTAGTCAATAACAGATACCCAGAAATATTGTACAACCTTAGTCAATAACAGATACCAAAAATATCTAAACCTTAGTCAATAACAGATACCCAGAAATATTGTACAACCTTAGTCAATAACAGATACCCAGAAATATTGTACGACCTTAGTCAATAACAGATACCAAATATATCGTACAACCTTAGACAATAACAGATACCCAGAAATATCGTACAACCTTAGTCAATAACAGATACCAAAAATATCGTACAACCTTAGACAATAACAGATACCCAGAAATATTGTACGACCTTAGTCAATAACAGATACCAAAAATATCGTACAATCTTAGTCAATAACAGATACCAAAAATATCGTACAACCTTAGACAATAACAGATACCCAGAAATATTGTACGACCTTAGTCAATAACAGATACCAAAAATATCGTACAATCTTAGTCAATAACAGATACCAAAAATATCGTACAACCTTAGACAATAACAGATACCCAGAAATATTGTACGACCTTAGTCAATAACAGATACCCAGAAATATCGTACAACCTTAGTCAATAACAGATACCAAGAAATATCGTACAACCTTAGTCAATAACAGATACCCAGAAATATCGTACAACCTTAGTCAATAACAGATACCAAGAAATATCGTACAACCTTAGTCAATAACAGATACCCAGAAATATTGTACAACCTTAGTCAATAACAGATAACCAGAAATATCGTACAACCTTAGTCAATAACAGATACCAAAAATATCCTACAACCTTAGACAATAACAGATACCCAGAAATATTGTACAACCTTAGACAATTACAGATACCCAGAAATATTGTACAAACCTTAGTCAATAACAGATACTCAGAAACGAACAAGTCTGTGTGTCCTTGGGCAAGTTGAGGTCACTAACCGTCCTCTGCTGAGTGTCTGGTACATAGCTATAATTGATCTGGGTAGCATGTGACAGGTCTTTCGTGTGTTGTTCAGGGAGGTAGCCACCAGCTACTGCAAGGATATTCCGTCTCAAAATATCCATGGGACGATACATCTATCAAACAAACATCATGTGGGAGTTAGCCCCACGCTTAAATCAATTTCGATAACGATGTCAATCTATATTTTTTAATACTTCGCTTGTCAAATGTATTAAATCAACATCTTCAATAACTTTTATTCAGTCTACTGACAATGTTTTGGTGATACGCAAACTTGGAAACATGTTACAGTTGTAAGTAGAAGAACAACAATATATTGTATATTTAGATATTTAGTGATGAAGTATACAGATGCTTTAGTCAGATCAAATATATAACAGGTATATATATGCTAATTAGATTCCTTTGACCATAACCTTACTGATGACAAGTTAGAGAGTTATGTTAACGTATACGTACATGTACTTATATTAGAAGTAATTTCATATTTGCACTAAATGCAGTTTCTAATTATTGTTACATTTGTATATGTGGTAAATAGTGTGGGCGCGTCGATTCATCATGGCTCTGATATGCTTATCTTCTCTTATGCACTTACAGTTTACAGTATTCTGAATGCCGATGATTTATTAGAATTCCACATGGGGAGAATTGTGTTTTTTATTTTAAACAAACTTATTCGAACCCTTGCTGCATGGAAGCACAGCGACCTGGCGCACATGCTCAAACCCACAATCCGTATAGTCCCCTATGGCTGGAAGCGGCGGCTTCAAATCCATCACACAAAGTGACTTTCATGTAAAAACCGGGAAATCCGGATGACGTCATAAGTGGATTTCACACGTGATCGATTATTATGACCGTGCCGAAAGGCCTTTCATCCCCAGTGCTAGCTATCCACAAATTCTCAGCCACAACATAGCATGTTTTGGTTTCTCGTGTCAAAATATTTCCGCCGTGTTTGCTGAGTGTCTACAACGTATCAATCCGTTACATAGAGCTTTGTAAGTCTGTGTTTGACATTAGAAGATAAGCCCTTGTTTAGTTTTCCCAATGTATACGGTCTATTTTGCCTCCTGCAGTCTGTCGATGTCCAGTTTGATAAGATTATATCAGTTTATATGTAGATGTACTTGTTATACGCAACGCATGGTCAAGTAGATCTACATGTATTTCCGAAAACAATAAACATGATTTAATTGACATCAATACTGTATTATTTGTTTATCAACTAATGCAGGCCCGGATAAGAGCGCGAAAGGTCTGTGCTGTGAGGGAACCGAAAAACGCGAAGTAAACGCACATGGTCAGGCAGGTGACCCCGAACATTTTCACGTCCGATCGGGGAACCGAACCCTGGTCGTCTAAGTCAAGCTAAGTGTGTAAATACTTCACCACCCGATCACCACACAAACGTTTCGGGTAGGTTCAGAGCACTTGACTCGGCATCATTTCTTCTCGTGAGTTATGAAACCATTGTATGATATATTTGCCCAAGTGATTTGTTTGTTTGTTTTTGTTTAACGTCCTATTAACAGTCAGGGTCATTTAAGGACGTGCCAGGTTTTGAAGGTGGAGGAAAGCCGGAGTACCTTGAGAAAAACCACCGGCCTACGGTCAGTACCTGGCAACTGCCCCACGTAGGTTTCGAACTCGCAACCCAGAGGTGGAGGGCTAGTGTTAAAGTGTCGGGACACCTTAACCACTCGGCCACCGCGGCCCTTTTGCCCAAGTGAAGATTCACATCCTCCATCCCAAAGGGACTTGAGAATTTGTTATAGTCTACATGTAATTAGTCGCTACGATCACACCTTCCCTAGTGTGTATTAGAATGGACACCGGGGTTGTCATTTTTTACCGAATTTTATTCTAGCCCCCGAAAACGTCTCAAAATGAGCTATACACACTAGGGAAGGTCCAAATACATGCAGACTGTAACAAATTCTCAGGTCCCTGTGCTCCATCACACTTGACTAGGCCTATTGTCAAGCACGATTTGATCAGAATCAGATGACCTTTTAGCATTGTCTCGCTCAACATAAGGAGATCATAAGAATAGTTACGGAAACTCTACATAATACAGTTTGGGAAACATATACTTACTATCAATTCAACTGTAAACATTATTTTTCAATATGGAAAGAATTAGTATCGAATAGTTATGAACATGATAAGGAATCTTTAACTTCCCAATTCTGAACAATCTGCACAGGGACCTGTATAGTGAGCATCGAGGAGGGCAGGGGTAAATTTTCATGTCCCTATACACTTACTGGGTGCGGAAAACTAAGGTTGGAAGCTTGTTGGTCTGAATGTTACTAAACACGGAACGTAAAGCATGTACGTGCATGTGTATTTAAATAAGAAAAAGTATAAACATGTCACTATATATATATATATGTGTGTGTGTGTGTGTGTGTGTGAGGAGACTCGTAGCGCCAGAATGAAGTTTGCTATTGCAGTCTCGGATCTGTTCCGTTTGACTTCGAGCTTTGACGGAATTTGCCGATGCGTTGAGGGTGGTTATGATTTGACAAAAGTACACGCTGTATCTGACTTGTAGCACGATCTTGTTGAGACAGACTTGATGGACGGCAGGCATTAAACAGAGTTTAGGAACATATAGGCAAGTATGCCTATCAGTTCCAGGTTTCTGAAATAATTACTTAATAATCAGTCATAGGAATGTGTGGATTTTATTGCGTTTAGCACCGGAACGTGTCTGAACTGTCGGCGTGTCGAACAGAAGCATTTATTCATGAGATACTGAACACATTCTCGATCTAATTTGGGACCCTATGTTGATAGATTTAGAATGGCTGAAGGTATCTATAATACATTATCAGTTTATAGAAAGCGCAAGACACGTACTTACCTTAAAAAAAATTAAATATTAGCGATTATAAATTTAAAAATTCTTCAGATAACTTTTCCGGAAAGATCGCATGTGATGTGTGTATTTTAACGCCCACACGTAGAACCAAATCACGTTCGTGAAATTGAGAAGGGAGCTGTGCCAATATACCGGAATTAAACGGATTCATCCGAAATTGGCCGGATTTTTAAAGAGTTCATATTAAAACACACGGTGGGGAAACTGCGTCACAGACGTTACTAAGGGAACAACAAGATGGCGGATGCATCTCTCGCTCCTCCTTAAGTCTACCTTACTTGTGACTATTGCCCCGCGACTTCCCGTTTATCGATATGGTCAAAAGTAAATTTGATGTTTCCAAGATTCTTTGACTAGCAATGGATTGTTCACAGAATATGTCGTTGTTTCAAACATTCAAAGATAATCCTCATATATTCGTAATCTTGACGGTGTTATCGTCAGGACAATCGCGTAAAATTGTAGCAATAATCCACATCAGAAATGCCATTGAAAACTTGTCGCTTTTCAACCAAAAATGTTGATGCATTAGTAGATAGGGGAATCGTGTTTGAATGGGCGGTCGTTTTTTGACATTAGTCTATGTATCTGAATATTCCGTCTAAGCTTATTTGTCGGATGAAACTACTTCCTGTCGAAGTCTAAGTTACGAGCATACGAGGGTAGTCTTTGGATTTTTGAAACAACGACATATTCTATGAATAATCCAATGCCAGACAAAGAATCTTGGATGCATCAAATGTACTTTCGAACATATCGATAAAAGAGAAGTCGCCGGATAAGAGTAAAAAGTTATGTCATTACAGACTTGCCGAGAAGCGAGATATATGCATCCGCCATCTTGTTGTTCCCTTAGTAATGTTGGATTAGACTATACCCGGACCACCCATTCCGGACAACCTGAAATCTATTACTATGTAATAATATATTTTCATTTCTTTTTTTTAATCGCTCATATTAAGTCTCCGTATCACAAGATATTATAATATTAGACTATACCCGGACCACTTACTCCGGACAACCTTAAATTAAGCTGAAATCAAATATATAATATTTTTTATTCCTTTTTTTAATCGTTCATATTAAGTCTCGGTATCACAAGATATTATAATATTAGACCAAAACCGGACCACCCTATCCGGACAATCTTAAATTATAGATGAGATCAAACAATACTATATTATTTTTATATTTTTAGTCGCTTTTGTTAGACTAATGTTTTTGTTCTATCATAGATTATGCAAGAAATATCTTTGAAAGCCCCCGTTCCTTCGACAAATCCCTTTTTTAGGGCCTCTCTTCGTTAAAACTGATAAAGATCGGGAATACCGACAGTGTGCATCTTAGATGTAGCGCCAGAGGTGTTTCTACTTTACAACGGAAAATTGATAAATTTCCTCTCTCCTTCATCATTAATGCTCTGCTATAAGCGCATATAACCGAAGTGTACTAAACAAAGCGAACAGCAATAAATTGCCTGTTTTATGTATGATTTTGAAGGAAAACATTCTCAATTCCATTTAATGGAATATTCTTACAAATATTTTTTTTCATATTAATGATGAATGAAAAACTAATCCTCTGGAATCGTTTTAGATATATTTCAACTTTGGAATAAACATTTTGCAATTCAGATGAAATTGACATTTAGAATCAAATATATCTTGTCAGATTTCATCAGTCATGTAATAAATGAGATTATATTATAGCGATTACAGGATAAAGGTTAAAATTTGATATTACAGTGACGTGTGTTTCTATATTCTGTATCACGCATGACTACACGTATACATGAAATATTCCGGTGATATGCCGCTACCACTTTTTGTGACTATGTGCACTGTACTAATTATGGCAGCGCAATATGTGCATATAGATTTATGAAAACCCCGAGCTAATTCAAAGAAAACATGATTATATAGGGAAGATAATAGTACAGAAACATTTCCCCGTTCATTGTTCTTACTTGAGAAGAATAATCCCCTTCAAGAAGTGGCTTGGTAATTTTATCAATTACGAGCTGCATAAAGATAAGTGATTCACCTAAAATTATATATGCATTTAATTAATATGCAAGAAAATCATATGAAACTTCTGAGAAAACTTAATTAGATGCAAAATATCAATTTGCCGTGAAGATGGTGGAGCATGCGAATATAAGTTTGTTTTGTTTTGTTTTGTTTTTGTTTTTTGTTTTTGTTGTTGTTTTTTGTTGTTGTTTTTTTCAGTAACGAAAGTACAAAACCATCTTATATTCTGTCTGTATGTAACCATACGTAACATTTTAAACAATGTTTATATTCCTAGGAGCTTACAGCTTTCTTTCTTTTTATATCCCATCAAAAATGAAACATAATATATGATAGTAACAGTGAGAGCGATAATATCAGACAGTGTGAGCGATACTATCGGACAGTGTGAGCGATACTATCGGACAGTGAGAGCGATACTATCGGACAGTGTGAGCGATACTATCAGACAGTGTGAGCGATACTTGATCAGACAGTGTGAGCGATACTATCAGACAGTGTGAGCGATACTATCAGACTGTGAGCGATACTATCAGACAGTGTGAGCGATACTATCAGACAGTGTGAGCGATACTATCAGACAGTGTGAGCGATACTATCGGACAGTGTGAGCGATACTATCAGACAGTGAGAGCGATACTATCAGACAGTGTGAGCGATACTATCGGACAGTGTGAGCGATACTATCAGACAGTGAGAGCGATAATATCAGACAGTGTGAGCGATACTATCGGACAGTGTGAGCGATACTATCGGACAGTGAGAGCGATACTATCAGACAGTGTGAGCGATACTATCGGACAGTGAGAGCGATACTATCGGACAGTGTGAGCGATACTATCCGACAGTGTGAGCGATACTATCAGACAGTGTGAGCGATACTATCAGACAGTGTGAGCGATACTACCAGACAGTGTGAGCGATACTACCAGACAGTGTGAGCGATACTACCAGACAGTGTGAGCGATACTACCAGACAGTGTGAGCGATACTATCAGACAGTGTGAGCGATACTATCGGACAGTGAGAGCGATACTATCGGACAGTGTGAGCGATACTATCAGACAGTGTGAGCGATACTATCAGACAGTGTGAGCGATACTATCAGACAGTGAGAGCGATACTATCAGACAGTGTGAGCGATACTATCGGACAGTGAGAGCGATACTATCAGGCAGTGTGAGCGATAATATCAGACAGTGTGAGCGATACTATCCGACAGTGTGAGCGATACTATCGGTAAGTGTGAGCGATACTATCCGACAGTGTGAGCGATACTATCAGACAGTGTGAGCGATACTATCAGACGGTGTGAGCGATACTACCGGACAGTGTGAGCGATACTATCAGACAGTGTGAGCGATACTATCAGACAGTGTGAGCGATACTATCGGACAGTGTGAGCGATACTATCGGACAGTGTGAGCGATACTATCAGACAGTGTGAGCGATACTATCGGACAGTGAGAGCGATACTATCAGACAGTGTGAGCGATACTACCGGACAGTGTGAGCGATACTATCAGACAGTGTGAGCGATACTATCGGACAGTGTGAGCGATACTATCCGACAGTGTGAGCGATACTATCGGTAAGTGTGAGCGATACTATCAGACAGTGAGAGTGATACTATCAAACAGTGTGAGCGATACTATCGGACAGTGTGAGCGATAATAACAGACAGTGTGAGCGATACTATCAGACAGTGTGAGCGATACTATCGGACAGTGTGAGCGATACTATCGGACAGTGTGAGGACACGGCCATACGTTTCGGCAGAGTAAGCGTTCGATGTTTCATCGACGAAACCAGCCAGGCAAAGGGAAATCCGAGTAATGTCATGTCCTTAAAAGGAGAGACAGGGTGGTGACGACGGAACTGCAACTGGCACCGAACATGTCAAAATTGAAGAAAAAAAAAATAGACGCAAACAAGTTTTTTAACTTCCTTCGCCACCATCACACCTTACTGAAATCAAAGCATACCATAGTTTAAATATCACATTCGTTTTGTTTTGAAACTCATGCACCCACAAGTGGTCAATCACATGCATGTAACCGCGGCTTAACTGATCCAGTTAATTAGTATTTAGTTATATCGCTTGATTGGGATATAAAAAAGACACATTGTAAGCAAGATAATCTCTATATTTTAGTATTTTATAGTATTTAACAGTATTTTTTCGTATGTCCAAGTATTACATTAAAAAAAAACTTAATTGATTTTACAACAAATGCGAAACAAGTAATCAACTTATATTAATCACTCTTGTTGGTCCTAATGGGAGCGCGCGAGGGATCTTACTGTGTGAGGAAATCGGAGTACCCGGCGAAAACCACGTGGGTGGGCGGTTGAAACCAAACCTTTTCACATCCAATCGTGGAATCGAACCCAACAGCCTAGGTGAAAGGCAAGCGCGTTACCCATGTGCCACACGACAACCAAAAAGTACTATTAATAAGTACTTAGAACATTCTCGAAAGGGGACTTCGAACAACTTTTAAAGCTGGGGTGTATGTGTTTGAATGTTGTAACGTTGAAAATGGACCCCCGTGGAAAATGGACCCCGGGTCCATGCTTTAACGTCCATTGAAGACAACAGGTACGCCTCGCCGGCAGCGCCAAATGTCAAGCGATCTCAAAGGACAAAGGAGACAATAGGAAGAAAAATGCTTATAAGGGATAAAACAACACTAAAAATATTTTAAAATCTCAAATTTAGATGCCTCTTACAATCATTCAATGCAGACAGCAGGTTCTTTCGCCTTGTCTGCAGACGATTTGGGGAAGTGGAATGAACTTCACAAACTCTCTGTGTTGTTTTCCGACATTCCGCACACAAGTTTTTATGAATGAAATCCTGAATAAGAAAAATCGTTTGTTGCGCAGGAAATGTTGAATATGTGCATAACAATTGTGACTTCGAGGCCGGGATAACTAATATATCTGAAAAAGTAAAATTGTGAAAAGTGAACTTCGCGGGATCATATATGTATTATTGATATTGATTAAAATACTCGCTCAAAAATGAAATATACAACTCCATAGCATGGACATGTACAATATACACAACATTAAGCTACTGAAAACATCTGCCGTATAGCAAGGCACAGCCTGTGTCTGTATAAAACTATTTACAACCGGTTAATCGCATTACTCTATAATCTGAAAATCCGCTTTGTGATAATCCACCAGTACGATCCTAATTGGTACCAAACTTTTCCTTTGGAGTTTATACTCGAACAAATAAAATAAGTCACAAATACATCCCATAATTTAACAAACAAAAACCTTGGACATTAAGTCCGGAATGCTGGCGTTGTTGCCTATCAGTCGAATACTTAAACCACACACCAGTATATTTTCTGTTTTTCTCCGAATGATATAAACAGGTGAATATTAGCGATTTGCTAAAAATAAATGATTTTACAGCAGATCCTTTTTAAAGGGCCAGTCGACCTTCTGTTCAGTATTTTATAGTCCTACCCTTACTTCCCTAAATTTTCAAGTGGTGTGGAATATTCCTGCACGGTTAATTTCTTACTGGAAGCGATAAGAATTCTGCTGTACGATTGTAGGGTGCGTTCGCATGTGTCTGCCTTGGAGGCCCCGGTCTCGATACAATCCCTGCCGTGCTATTATAAACAGTTTGGTCCTCGGAAATAAACTTTGATAAACTGTTGACCAGTCTGCGTAAGTTTCGAACTCGCCGCTGGAGGAAGTTTTTATCCATAGACAGCCTTTGGGAGCGGGTGTGTGTGTGTTTGTAGGTGAGGCAATAATATCGCCACTGGACTAAAGATTTTAACCCGAGAAAAAACGGCAAAAATTCAAAATGTCTGCTGACGGATGTATGCCAGATTTAGACGGTAAGTTTAGCAGATCTATATATACACAGCACTTAAAGTTGAGTATTAAAATAAATGAAATGTGTACAAATCTAATTCGGGCATCGTATAATAAATTAACTCATTTCAAGTTAGTTATAAAATGGATAATCTTTCATTAAACAGTGTTAAAATTGATAAGCTTTCATTAAACAGTGTTAAAATTCAACGTGCACAGCATTGTTAGCGTCAAATAGGAATATGAAAATTCAGTAAGTAAAACACTGGATAGAATAGCATACAGGAGGGATACGTAATTATAAGTTCTGTCCTATACCTGACAGGTTGTGTATTAAGTTTGTCGCGTTCGTTTCTGCACCCGTATTCATCGAGGAAGGATACACCCTTAAGGCGAAAGCAATTTCATCTCGCATCAATCTCCAAAAATTATTTAAATTCGCAATTTCTGAACAATTCTTAGAAATGCATCAAATGAAACATTACAGTATCTTGACCGAGTAAGAAATACATGTTTAGGTCGACATTATGTTGATAGCATACGTGTGAACGTGTAGTGTTCGGTATACATATATGTAAGATACATCTTCATCCCCAAATCGTAGTAACTGCATGTATTCTTTTAGCAAGTATCGATATAATCAATATGATATAGAAATCAATCAATCAATTGATTAATTAAAACATTCAAATTAAAAATTTATGCATATATACGTTTGCATTTAAAGAAGACCCTTTCCAGCAAATTCTTCCTCGCTGGTTTCAATATTACCAGTTTTATTTAGTTGCGATGCATGTTATTGCGGTGAAATCCCCCGTCGGCGCCCCACGCAAGAAACACGTTCTGGCCATCGCCTGCCTCTGTATATCAGATGCTGGCATCGATCAAATTCTTGAGTTTCAGGTTTCGAATTTCATGCCTTTTTAGATTAGCCCTTGATAAATAAGGGGATGGGTCTTTAGCACCAAATAAGACCAGATAGATACGATACTAACTTATATTTACTTGATTGATATATGTTCATTTTAAAAAATATTCCCTGGTTTTAATTATGTCAAAAATTAGACGTCGTAACCTCGGAATGCCTAGTGGAATTTTGTGTATTGTAATGTTTAAGATTTTTTTTTATTTTTTTTTAATTTTTTTTTTATTTTTATTTTTTTTTTAAATAAACTAGATATATACATGATTTGAATGATGGGATCTTACTAAATGGACAATTTTAAATTGAAGAAATAATTACTTGAAATTGACTTTGCGCTGCACAACCTACTTCGTATTTCGCTTTTGTTACGTAGGTATGGTGTATGACTTGTATATTTACTTGTGATTAATGATACATTTTATTAACTTACTGTTTTATGACGCAGTTTCAATTATGACGTCACGCTGCTCTTTGCCGAAATGTCACTTTCTTGTTTAGTGATTAAAAAGCATAGCTAATGCAATAGTTTAATAAGGAGCGCTATGTCGGCGATCATGTGATCGTACGTGCTCTTAAAAACTTTTGACCTTGATGTGCTTCCTTTCGGTTAATACCTGTGTCATAGGTACATGTAACCACCTGTTCACCTCATTTAAAGTCCACAATTGATAAATAGTTGTAGGGCATAATAGTAAAGACAGCGTAGTATCAGTCTGTCATATAATGGGTAAAAATAGATGAATTATAGGACGATGGTTATATATATGCACTCCCTCTAAATGAATGTGCCCTCTACTTATAAATGTACTTGTTGGGGAGAAACAAACTCAGAAAAAACGGCAGACATGAAATGTTTCTAATCAAGGTAATTGAAGAAATGAATGTACCCAATATGTGTTGAATTATGCACTTGGTTTGCCTGTACGTTCGTGAAACATCTAAATCAACGCTAAGCAATGGCGATATTATAGAGTGTAATAAAAGCCTACACACTTCCTCTAACTTGATCGGCATTTACACGTGCCGGGATGATAGGACGAGTTTCTAGGAGGGAGTTTCTTAAAGAGACATGTTCAGAATCTAGTTGCCAGCTCATGTTCTTTATAAATTATGTTGTCCATTAAACTTGTCTACTAAAAAAACTTCAATCTACTCGGGAGGAATTTTACAGCATTCAGAATGACCCAAACATTCTTGTTGGTTTCAGTGTTAATTATACATCCGTTACGGTACCACATATGTTCCGGAAACGCTTCCCTATCCGGAACAAAACTTATTTTACGGTATACACGAGAGTCCGGAGTTGGGTTTGACCTGTATAACCGGGAGTGATTCCCGTTTATTGGTGGGAGTGCGGTTGGCGGGGGTTTGCGGGTGGGTGGGGGTAACGTAACGGGGGGGGGGGGGGCGTTTGGTGTTAACAAATATCGTAAGGAAACAAAAAAGCAAACGTTACATCACAGGTAGGTGCTCCGCGACGCGAGGAGGGTGGGGGGGGGGAGGTGGACTGTATTCCCACTCTGATGACACAGGCGCCCCTTCCTTTCTGGAACGTTCACATGACTGAACAGCCCCTAGAATGGATCCTTATCGGCGCGGCGGAGTCATCTGCAGTCCAGGGTCGGACATCTGATTGAACACAGATTCACATCATTACTTATTGAGACTCTATGTCAAATCAGAAAAATAAGAAAGAGAATTGATGTGGTTATCTGTAGGGCGGTAGTAACTATTGAGGGCAGTTCAAGAGATTACTGGAAGTCATCTGCCGAAATTGACAGATGTTACACCTTTTTCTAATAAAAGCATTGCGAGATTTGATAAAATTAAGGTAGAAAGTATCAATTGAGTCATATAGTAAGATAAAACTATTTTCTGCTGCATTTACTCTGTCCCATACATGTAATCGTGTGATTATTTCTTTATGTGAGTTAGGGTCAAAAATTAAATACTTGCTATTAGGTTTCATAGTTTAAATTTCAACACACGGGAAACACCGAAGCATTAATGAAGTTTAGACTGACCTAGAAACCGTCTCGCGATGCCATAAGTCATAGTATGCTTCATTACGCTTTTAACGGATGTGGAAATACTGGTGATAGATTGATGAAGTTTTCTTATTTTGTTGCACGGTAAATTAGTGTCAGGCAGGCTGCTGTATCTGGTAAATTAATTCCGCTTCTAGTGTCAGGGGTATCAAACGTCTTTGATGTTCTTTAAACGGGGCTGCTGATTCACGCAGTAGCCTTGACTATTATGAGAGTTCGCTTTATATTACACTTTTAATACAAGAGTTATTTTTTTCTCGTGTGTCAGTAAAAACTCGCGTGCTGTTTATTGTAAACAAGTACGCGACGTTTCAGATAAAACTTGTTGTATCCTGAAGTACAATGACGCAATGTCGGATCTTTTATCCAAGTGGACATGTAGGATGTCGGATCCAAAAACAAGATCGCTAGTAAGAGCCCAAGTGCGGGCAGATTATTATGTATTCATCCTTCCTATTACACACAGAAGAAAGTATATGGTTAAGTTGATAAGCAAAAAATTGTAGTTTACCTTTTCATAATATAATGTTGTTTGATTCGATGTTACAACCTGGAGTGAGGATCCACGGCGTGTGGTTCGATCCCTAAAGGGATGGTTTACGTGTTTTTCAGACGCTTAGTTCACAGTTCAAAGAACGTCTTTTGCTGTCATGATCCGTTTGCAAGACACTTTATGCCCGGGTCGCTTATGATATTGCTCAGTGAGGTAGCCACCAGCTACTACAAAGTAACACCCTCGACTCACGAGGCAATGAAAAGGCAAACCTGTTGTTTGATTTGGTTGTTATGTACTGTTGTGAAGGTGTTATAGTGTCCTATAAACATTTAAGCATTGAACGGCTTTCGCTTTCAGTTGGCATTCATATTCAATATGAATGCCAACTGGACAGAGGCAAATTCCATCTTGAATTTGCCTCTGTCCAGTTGGCATTCATATTGACTATGAATGCCAACTGAAAGCCGTTCAATGCTTATATTTACCATCTGCGAATTTTTACTTGTCGTGCGATTTTTTTTTTTAATTTTCAAATTCAAATTTCAGTTGGCAGTTCATAAGCTGGTGAACTCGCAACTGAATTGGTAGGGTTATATAGTGGCAGTGCCATACATTGGTAAATATATTAGTATAAACTTTGCTATTGAGAGAATGATTCTGGCTAACCATATTATGTAAAGATGACTTTAAAAGTTTAATGTACATGGCTGGTATATTGAAGTTGGTGTTAATTAACGTTGGCTGTTTCATGATATTATGTGATTCGTGTAGCTATAGTAACAGATATGATCGTCTGTTTATCAGTCCTAGTCACGCGTTCCCAGCATTCCTTAAGTCTACCGGAAGCTGTATTCGCGACGGGGAGTGTTTGTTTACACATAGCGGAAGGAACAAGTGAAATGAAAAATAAATAAATGAATATATATGTATGAGTATTAACCTGTTATCAACCGAAATGGCTAGAGTTACAGATCTGTGTCGATAGGAAAGAGGGGTTATTTAACAACGGCCAATGTACTTCCGCACCGCGTGATCTTTCTAAATATTGATAGTGTACTCAGCTAAACTACCACAGCCATCTGCAGTGGCGAGTTCGTATCCTTCCCCACCCATATCCCATAATATTTATCCCTGGGCGCTGCAATAAGATTATGCAACTAGGAGATAAGTATCTCGAACGCGAATGTCAACAATGGCGTCATGGTGTCAGCGTGTATTTGGATTAGTAACAAGTGTTTTTTTTTTTTTTTTTGCTGAGTCGCAAGCATTAAGTATAATTTTACGTCCCTAAATACAAAATATATACTAATGAATGTCTGACATGTGGAATTTTACACTCACATTTATTACTTTAATTCGGGTCATCTTTGTTTAGGAAATATCTATCTGTTCACGAGTAAAATTCCGTCTGATCTATTTTGTTTCACGCGAGAATAATCAGTTATTGATCAGTGATTATACATCAAGGTTATACACTTTCAGACCAACTGGTTTCTGGAAACTAACAAAATTATTCGTGATGGCTCTGGAAACTAGACATTACAGGTTGACAGCCATGCGTGTCTGATTTTTCTTGTTACATATTATGTAAGTTTGTTCCATTTTGTCTGAAATTGAATTATAATCTTAAATATAATCTAAGTGATCAAGATAATTTCACACTCGTCACATTATTAAACGAATCCTAATGTTGAGTTGATATGACACAATATTTAAGATGAGCCATGAAACGATTTAAATCAATGACATACATTTTTGGTCACGAGTGGCAGATTATATTTATTGCATAACTTATATTTCTGAAAAAAGTAACAAAGCACCCTCCTCGAATTTCAACTCGGAAACCATACATTTTTCAACATCGAGACAATAGTCTGACGTCATGATAGTGCCATGACACGTGGCTAATAGTATTTTATGGATGTGATATAGACTATAATACATTGACTGTCAATATCTCTTTGAAATTTACGAAACTAAGCGAATCCTTTCGCTGTTTTGTCTTCTCTCTATGAGTAAGCAGACACCGTATTTTGATATTAGCATTTTTCGGGTTCAATGATCTTGTTTTCTGGTGCGTAATTTAGTTTATAAAGCATAACAAATAGCATGTTTAAAGAATTACGCGTGTTGGCAACGCAACTCCTGACACGTGTAATTGGTAATAACGTCTCCTTGCAAAATAGAAATAAACAATACTTAATAATTGTATGAGATTATCTTTATAAACACATTTTGCTAACATTTATGATAAAAACGCCCATTTCTGTACACGGATAGCAATCAAAATGCAATGAGCGACATTGCATTTCGTCTAAGGTAAAGGTTTACGTAAATAAAATAGACACTTGAAACGCATTTTTGGGAATATTGAAGGCTGGAATAATGGCGAGAGAATGTTAAAAAAATAAGATGGTGGGATGTTTGCATGGTTGATAATTTTCTCGTCCAGACCAAGGAACATGTATTCCCAAAATAATATAAATCATGTATGGTCTGCATATCAGCTAGATGAATTTTTTAGATTCGTAATTGAAGTTGGCAAATGTCCAGTTTTGCTGTGTTTCACCAGCAACAACGTGTGGCTATCGGAATATTGTTTCAAGAATACAGGGCAGAAACTTACATCCATCATAGTGTCATACTTGCATGCGTAGTGCGTCAACCTTGTAACCATTTAATGTGCAGGATGTCACCAATGATTGTGTAGTAACTAATCATTGTGGAAGAATTCAACGATCATTGCGTAGTACGTCAACATTGTAGCCATTAAATGCGTGGGATGTCACCAATGATTGTGTAGTACGTCAACATTGTAACTATTTAATGCGTAGGATGTCACCAATGACTGCGTAGTACGTCAACATTGTAACCATTTAATACGTGGGATGTCACCAATGATTGTGTAGTACGTCAACATTGTAACTATTTAATGCGTAGGATGTCACCAATGACTGCGTAGTACGTCAACATTGTAACCATTTAATGCGTAGGATGTCACCAATGATTGCGTAGCACGTCAACCTTGCAACCATCTAGTGCGTACAATGTCATCAATCATTGCGTAGTACGTCAACTTTGTAACCATTCACTGCGTAAACTGTCACAAACCACTTCAGAGATGAGTTATGTCACATTTTGTTGTGTAAACCTCACCAATGATGAGGTACGTGCCACAGTGTCAGTTATGACTAAAGTTACACTTTTCAAAAAATACTGAACGTAGTATTTTTTATGTTTAGTCAAATACCGACACATCATGTGTAAATTGCATGCTTAGAGCTTATGTAATGTATTATTCACACTTTACCGCGCGCGACCCCGAACCTAGACTGGTTAACACATTACCGCAACACATGACGTAGGAATACAATCGACTCTATTTGACAAAGCGAAAATAATGAATATAGAAACAATGCTTTTGCTGTTACCGTTTTATTCTGTTGGCAAGTTGCCAAGTTTATCTAGTTATTTACCTCCTTAATAAATCAGAAAATCACTCTGCAAATTCTTTTTCTTTAGTCTTGTTTTGCTGTACGATTCGGAAGAATGGACATCAGTTATGTTTTTACTATATCTCCATCTTCAGCTCTTGAATACATTACATACCTTTGGTTAGTGCGTCATTAAATGCGTAAAACGGTCAATCCTTCCGCCACGTCAATCACTTTCCGGCAAGATATAGCCTCGAATCCTTGTACAAGTATACCCTCGAACCCCGACAAACAAATTTAATCTTTAGCTGGAATCTTGCCTGTTGTCTGTTCTATTTCGGTTGTCTCTTTAGAAAGACGAAACGCAGTTAGGAAACTTAGCATATTTCCTCTCATGTAAACGTGTATACCCTTTGACACACCCCAATATATCAAGGCGTACAGAACATTATGAAAACCCCACGTGTCTCGGTCAAGGTGTGTATCTTCTCCACCTGTAATTAAGAGCATTGCTTCAGATTCCCACGGATAACATTGAGTGTCTTAATCTGTTAATGTGATCCTTACATAGCTTTACTGATAGTTGTCGTCGTCGTCGTCGTCGTCGTCGTCGTCGTCGTCTAATTCTTTGGTTTCTGTTGTCTTTTTTGTTGGAGTTGTTCTTTGAATTTTGCAGTGAAATAGTTGGTTGGTGATAAATGGAGTTTGTGTTTTGATGGATGGTGGTAGAAGGTGGTGATGGTCTATTTGGTTGGTGGCTGATGGCGCTGATAATCTAGTTTGTTGGCGGTAGATGGCGGTGGTGGTACAGTTGACTGGCGGTAGATGGCGGTGGTGGTACAGTTGACTGGCGGTAGATGGCGGTGGTGGTACAGTTGACTGGCGGTAGATGGCGGTGGTGGTACAGTTGACTTGTGGTAGATGGCGGTGGTGGTACAGTTGACTGGCGGTCGATGGCGGTGGTGGTACAGTTGACTGGCGGTAGATGGCGGTGGTGGTACAGTTGACTGGCGGTAGATGGCGGTGGTGGTACAGTTGACTTGTGGTAGATGGCGGTGGTGGTACAGTTGACTGGCGGTAGATGGCGGTGGTGGTACAGTTGACTGGCGGTAGATGGCGGTGGTGGTACAGTTGACTGGCGGTCGATGGCGGTGGTGGTACAGTTGACTGGCGGTAGATGGCGGTGGTGGTACAGTTGACTGGCGGTCGATGGGGGTGGTGGTACAGTTGACTGGCGGTAGATGTTGAGGGGTGATAAGTCATCTAGTTTGTTAGTGACGGTTGTGGTAGAACCGATCGTTGCTGTCTATTTTGTTCAATGTTGGTGATTGTATTTCCACCATACAGAGCCCCAGTGCTGAACTGTAAATCTTATCTTACTAATACCAGTACCTCCATAACTACAGTAGTATCAATGATGAACAACGAAGAACGACTTCCTAAGATAGCTTCTCATTATTTTTGACGGATGTAGAGCTTTAACAGAAAAAAACATTGATAGACAACGATGCAGATGTTTGCTGTTTTTGAGAATACTGACCACGCGGGTCAAGGTCAAGGTCAAAGTTCAAAGTGCAATGCTTGGGGCTATAACAACAGCTGATTTCTTAATACACACTCATCAATGATCTTGTTATCTTCAATGGCATTCATATTCTGTGAAGAACTTTGTGAACGAAATGTGAAGAGCGTCTACATTGTACTTGGAGAGATATTGTAGCTTAATTGAATAGATGGGATCTTGTGACATCCCGGTATTATAAGGAGAAACAAATGATATTAAATTTTTAAAACACCTTTAAGGTAGGCTTCATTAACAAAACGGAACAATACCTGTCAAATGTTTTATAAAAGACGCATGATGGTATCTAGTTGGAAGACTAAGTTCAAAATCTACCCAAACAAATTATCATATCGCGTCTGCGGCTTGGAACAATTGGAACTCTTTTTTGTTGAAGATAAAATTCAGAGAGCTAGAACTCACTCGATGACCTAGGGATTTGCAAGCTCCGACAGCTGGTTAGAAACAGGCGGGAGCAGACTCCACCGGATAATCTAATACTCAAGCACCTGGCCCTTGCTGTAAACACAGTGCCGAACTGTCTTGTCTGCGCTTCTCGGGACATAAGACAGGTGTCCGGGTTACTGCAGCCCATTAAATGTCCGTTAATGAGGCTAACCTATTTAATTGTGTGTTCATGATGCTAGCATATTAAATTGTATGTTATGATGCTAAGCTGTAAATTGTCTATTTATGATGCTAAACTGTGAATTCTCTGTTTATGATCCTAACCTACAAATTTGCTGTTAATGAGGGTTGCCAATTAAATTGAATGTTTATGATGTAATCAGTGGGGGGGGGGGGGGGGGGGGGGGGGGGGGGGGGGGGGGGGGGTCAAACAATATCATAATATCATATTGGTCTCAAGGACAATGTTCGTTATGAGATTCGTTTTGACAATTCTTTACTAGAATAACTGTACTCGAGGTGACTACAAATTGTCAGTACAGCATGTGCGGGGGTCATACATTGGTGGTTTTCCTTGATTTGTGATGCACGTGTAGGACTAGAACATTTTAAACGTTTGGTCGATGTGAACCGTCCATGCAGGATTTCCCAATGCTTATACCCTAAACATTTGACGTCAAGTGCAGTTTGAAACCCCGATCTTTTGTAAAAGTTTTTTGTGTAAAATGCATAACGGTGATTCCATAGTTCCTGGGAACGGGGATTTTCTAAAGATAAATACTATAATGGGAACGAGGATTTTCAAAAGACGATAAAAGCATTCATCGAAACGGGGATTTTGAGGAAAAGGTTTGTGTAGTGGCGACGACTGATGTATGCACAGGAACGAGGAGTATGTAATGAAGGGAACGAGGATTGTATAGTCAAAACTTATTTCTTTATACACTGGAACGAGGATTATGCAATGAAGGGAACGAGGATTGTATAATCAAAACCTATTGCTTTAAGCGTAGGAATGATGATTATGTAATGAAGGGAACGAGGATTGTATAGTCAAAACCTATTTTGCTTTAAGTTTTGTTATGTGGGTTTAACGTCCTCACAACAGCCAGAGTCATGTGATGACGAGTGACATCTATAGGGTAAAACAAAAAAGAAACAGAAAGAATTGAAGAATGAGGAAAGAAAGCAGAGATATAAGAGCCAAGTGCTGCTGTGGGGACAAAAGATTAACTTTGGTCTCTTAAATGTCTTCTAAATAAAAGACACGAAAGAAAATCCCTGATTCTTCAAGGAGCTCAGTTTAGACGCTTTCTATGATTATGCAGTGAGATAGAGTGGGCTCTCAAATGTCCTTTGATCAGACGACAAAGGAGAAACCACCCCGGACCCAGCAGGGATGGCCCCTATTAGTCGCCTCTCACAACATGCAGCGAGATATCACAGGTCTATTCTTTCCCCCATTCAAGCATGGGTTCTATGGCGACGTACGGGATTTTATACAGGAATGTGAAATTTGATAGAAAAAAGTTTAATGTGCTTTAAAAGCAGAGTACTAAAAATAGGTGTAAACGTTAATTTTTTGTATGCCATTATTTTTTTTCTCTTATGCTCTGCATTTATCGATTCATCATTTTAAACGTAGACTCTGATTTGGACGGACAGGTGTACAGACAATCAGTGACGTTTTAGAAGGTTTTACAGACACTTGCCATGCAGCAAACGCCAGCATTGCCGTCACACTGAGAGAAGAGTGTTGAGGGCTATGTGGAATCTTAACATTTGTATACGAAAATCTTGTTCACGTTTCATGTTTAAATGTTCCTGAAACCCCAGTAAATTCCAAAGCGTATCTGTCTCATCTCGAAAATATTCCGAGAAATATCATACCTTACTTAGAAAGAGAACTTGCCTTACTCTCCCTCCCCAGACTTATTTATTTTATTTGTATCTAGAAACGTAAATAGATATAATATCTACTTTGAACATGGATTAGACAAGTTTGAATATATTTCATTGTAATCTTTTAAAGGTCAAGGTTACTGTTGCCAAATATATAGATCTTTCCTCTCAAACTCCATACCATTATTCCTTGGTCGTATAGCAGATTAGAATATTCCCTTATTTTTCCATATCTATACTGCAGTAACCCAAACGTCATCGCATACTCTGTAATGAAAAGACAATTAGTAAATACCTTTATATTGACACGCGGAATATATAGATCTAATATACATAAGAAGAAGCATTAATCTTTTTCGTTCCATTAATCAAGTATACTTGTGCTGGTGTCAAAATATTCTGATAACGATTTCTATTCTAAAATCTCCATTCTACGGAAATATAAATCTTCCAGTTCACTAGAGAGTTATATTTTTATCAATTTCACAGCAAGATAGCCAAAATCTAGATATGCCAAGCCTTCGTAGATTTAGTGTTTTCAGAGTTACTTTGGTTTCTGAATTGTTCTGTGTGGAACGGTGTATACATGTAGATATATCATCTTGCACTGTGTTCAAGTTTGGCCTCATACTTCAACCTTTAACACTGCAACATGGGCATATTTAATTACCCGACGCAGCACGTGTGCACGCGCAAATAAACAAATTAGCCAGATATTTTTTTATTGTGGCAAAGCAATAACGGATTAGTGTGGTAGGGCTAGGGCGGAGAGGGGAGAGGTGTTGGGGGTGATGTGTATATGTGGAGGGGGAGGAGGGAGAGAGGGAGGCGGAGGGAGTGGTAGGGTCAGGTGGTGGTAGGGGCTAGGGCGGAGAGGGGAGGGGTGTTGAGGGTGATGTGTGTGTGAGATGTGGAGATAGGGCTAGGGCGGAGAGGGAAGGGGTGTTGAGGGTGATGTGTCTGTGGGATGGAGTGGTAGGGCTAGGGCGGAGATGTGGTTGTGTGGTTGGGCGGGGGGCTTGGACGGAGAGAAGACGGGGATGGTGATGTGTGTGTGTGAGAGAGCGGTGGGGGGGGGGGGGGGGGGGTTCAGGGTGGTGGTGGTGTGTTTGTGTGTGTGTGTGTGTGTGTGTGTGTGTTGGGGGGGGGGGGGGGGGGTTGAGCAGAGAGGGGATGGGGCGGGGGTTGACGTGTGTTGGGATGAGTCATAGGTTAAAAGGGTGACAAGGGGGTGTTGCTTTAGGATATTGTTTGTTTACATGTTTTTCTCTTCAGAACCAATTGAGTATATGTTGTTGTTTTTATTTTATTTAAATTCCTTCTCCCTGTCGACCAATACTAATTCACACAAGCTATTTTTCTTCTCTCTGATCAAATGTACAAAGCATACACGCTTTTAATTACAGACAAATGATAGAACCACCCACATGGTGATAAATGAAGGAGGGTCACACTTCTCCGTTTTCCGTTTTGTAGTTTATCTATATTTCGGCATTTCCGCCTACGCTTTGCTGCATCTTGCAAACTAAAACACATTTCAGTTCTTTGCGGTTATAAAGAGAATGTTTGAAACAACCGAAATTTGTGTTTACCCCTTATCTAACTTTCCGGAAATTTATTCAAAGAAAGTACAAATCTGTCCAACATTAAGCGTAATGTTTCTGAACTATTAGAATACCGTTTAAATTAGCAGAGCGTTCTGTTTTGAAAGTTTCTGAACATTTCCCACTAATTATACATCGAATAGTGCAATTTTAAAGTAAACAACAGTCCACCTGGGACGTTCCGTAGTCACCGAGTACACTAATTCGTCTTACGGTTTGCCAAAATAAAACATAGAATTTTCTCGCTTTCGGGCGCTCTTTAATTCGTTCACCTTGAACTCGGCGGAGTTTGCCATTAATATTAATGCGTTTTTATATTTAGATAAAAAGACCAATATGTTCTTCTCGGATACGGGATTAAAGGGAAATGTATGTGACTCATACTTATGTATGTCGGTGTAATAAATTCAACGTAATTTGATAAGAAAAAAATTCTTACCCGATGGCATAGGTCCATAGAAAATTTGGATTGTTCCGTGTCTTTTAAAGCGATATATAATAATTACTCAAATCGGAGATGAACGTCACACGTCTTTCTCATGATTTTTTAAAGCAGTGTTGATCAATATATCCTTAATTGGTTATGAAAATTTTGTTTTGTTTTGGTATGCCATTCTAAGAAAAAATAAATAAATGGATATACTATCTAAAATAGTTGCTCAGAGTCAAAATAATTTTCGTATGCTTGCAACGCCTATACGGATGCTACAATATACTAATACCTGTTATACAAACATTTCCAATGTTGACACCATAATGAGTTATGGTCACGGAGCTTCAAACTTTGGAATCTCTTTAAATTCATATTATGAACCAGATTTAGACAGTTAATACTTTAAATGTATATACATTATATGATAATGTAATTAGCGGGAAGCGTTTCCGATAACACGGTTTATACTCTTATTACGTGTGTAATTACCGGGAAGCGTTTCTATGACGCAGACTTTACGGTCAGTACAATAATAGTTTGATACTAGCGTTAAGCGTTCCCGTGAAGCAAAACTTAGACGGGTTAATAGTACTGTACAAGTATGTAGACAGCAGTAAACGTGAGCGTTTCCATTAAACTGATTAGGACATTTCATCCGTATTCCAAGCTAGTGTTCATACAATGTAAAAGCAAAACATTCGATATACTCTATGGTTGTTGTAGGATAGAATAGCTAAAAGTTTAAGTAAAAAACATTGCTTAAACTAATTCGTTTGACAGATTGACTTTTCAAGTAACACGCTAAAAATACAATAACAAACATTTGTTTTCATTAACGATTTCAATTGTTAGCTAACATTCTAGAGGCAAGTTCTTTATCTATTTAAGTATACCTAATATAAACATAGTTTCATGTAAATAATAAACTGCTTAATATCCAACCACTATTTAACCGCTTCCGAAAACTGTGTGTCAAATATACCGAGTAATGCATGTTCTAATATACACAGTATCGAATTAACATGTTACAATTTACATGAAGGCTCTTTAATATTTCGATAAGATGTGGTATCTTAACTCCAGATGGCGAACTGTGTCTGCCTAGATGAACTTGTTTCACTAGCTCCGGCGTCGTTTCACGAGCTACCAGATTGTTTCGGACTTTGGAATGCATGGCTGATGATACTTTAAGATAAATATTAATAGATTTTCCTGTCTTGGGCCTCAAATGTATATACTCACAGAGTCGAGAGATAAGCCAGTATCACAGATTATACTGGGATATCTAGTCTCCGGCTCCACGCATCCATCGCCAGGTTTCAGTTTAGTTTGTACATCTGGGTCAAACGGAAGCTCCGCACCTTGGGGTACATGCTAGGGCAGATGCTAAATCAAATAATTTACTTACTCATGCATTTAATATGATGATTTGATTGTGGTATGTAAGGTTTATTAACATTTCCATGGGTCAAAAAGACCATTTTTGCAGACAGCTTATATAATGACAGCGGCAATGTATATGCATTTTATACCAGTTGCCCCTCTTGACCCTCAGCAGGTACCGTAATTAAATATATTGTTAGCCACAACGCAAGGTATCCCAAATAGATCTGAAATATGTCAATCACTCATTTGGCCTTGTCACTTCAAACGATATGCTTAAAGCTGTTTTGTCCAGGAATCCTTAAAATATCTCCCTTTTATTTTAACTCACCGGTATGATATAGTCCCCATCTCCTCGTCCGTGTTTAAGTTATTGGAAGTATTGCCGTGTTGATGACGTTTCCAGACGTTTAAGTAATTCTATAATTGATTTAGCAAACATCAAAAGGCATGAAATGATAAGGAGTATTACACTAGACAGGGACTATATCGCAGCCGTGTAACTAGAGAGCGGAGGAATATCTCTCGGCCATATTAGTGAATTACAGTGAACATTGACGATTTATCAGATTAACTAGCTAACCGTGGAAATGGAAACAGATAAATCTCCTGTACAAGAAAGACGAACCCATCGATAAAGCTGCAGCGGAATTTGTGGTGAACTCTCTCGAAAGGTGTAGGGAAAAGTTGTTCACAAAAAAGATGAATATTAATGTATTATTCTTACATCTCGGAACGTCATATGCAGTTGTTAATAAACATTTTTTGTTACTTTTTTTTTTAAATATGGTAGTAATTTCAGATTTGTCGATACAAAAAGATAGTTCAGTTGATTTTTTTCTTTTTTTTTTTCGTTATACAATAACTATTTTTTGATGTGAATATTTTTCCGTTTGGTTTTTTAATCCTTACGTCACCACAATACACGGGTAATAACCTGACGCCGGTTCTCAGCCAAAACGTCTTGCAAAAGTACTACATTGCAGAGAGTAAATTCCTTTCGACATATTATAACAAAGAAACGTCTTAAGAAAACGTTATCTCTTAGTATTTTGACATTCAATGACCTACCAATGTGTCCTTGTTGTCATTTTATACTGAAACAACCAGATAAAAACCTCTGCTTCCGTGACGAGACGTATTAGCAGTGCTTAATGCTATATATCTACCAAAAAGCATGCAAGTTTCTCACTCACAACTGGCATTATAGGAGATATGAAGACATTAATGTGCCTTACATTGTGGTAAATTTAATGTAAGGTGATAATCTTTTACTTCGGAAATACATCCTCACATGTTATATGCTGTTACCAACTACATGTGCGTCAGAGGCGATTATAGCTGGAAGCCCTTCAAGTTTGGGACGTTGAACTTGCAATGTAATTTTTTGCAAAATCTTGCAGCATTTTGAAATTGAGTTTTTTTCCGAAGACTTTTTCTTTTCCAAACGCCTCCCTTGCTTATCCCTCGTTTTTGGCCTTTTCGGCGCGTGTTCCCTGAATGAGGGATACATTGTGTTCTGTCATTTCACCAAGACAACCAAAAGTCTAGAAGTGGTCCTATCTGAAAGGTCATGTGGTAACGGGTGAATTGTTACCCCATGACGATAGACTGTGACTGGGTTCGATGTTCGTCTGTCTACCGTGTTTGGTGATTATATTACAGGTTTTTCACACTATGATTATAAATTACCATGATTTTGTGATATTTTCCTGAAAGGGTATATTCCCTGGAAGAATCAGTTATTTTTTTTTTTGAAGTATCAGTTGTATTTGTTTAGAACTAATACATAAGTTTGTAGAAAAATATATCTTATTTACACAATATTTGTGAATTTTGTGTAAAAAGGAGGGTGGGGAGGGGGTGGTGGATGTTGCAGCGCCGGGTATTATCATCACATCATTAAAAGAAAATTAATTTTGTGTAGATTCGCTAAGAACAAGCGGGATGTAGTTGGTTATAACGACATCGCTAGATCGTAAAAAAAAACTAACGAAATCATTTATACATCTCACAGCGTACTGTAATGTATAGATAACACAGACGAAAGTGAGTTGTAGAGCCTCGTTTCCGCCTAGACCGCCTACCAGCATCCATTAATATGGCGACACCTTTACACAGCTTTGCCAACACTTCGTGGGATCTCTAATATTAAAGATATCTATCAAGTCATTGTTACAGAAATAGATCCCTAATTATCTTTGGTACATCAATACTATATATCAACCCGATTTGTATCTCCTTTAAAGACCTTTATAGTAAAGCGATCCTCTTGGTATGAACATAACACATCTATTGCTGCAAAATAATTGCATTTATACTGAACAGCATATAACCTGCTAAAAACAATCTGCTGTCGATAATATGATTATGTTGGGATTTACATAGTGGTTTTTTGATAATGTCTTATTTTTTCATTAGAGTTTTTACAGAAATCTAAGATTCGCTGACCCTCTGTTACACCAATTTGACATTTTATTTTCTCTTCTGCATACCAATCCTCTATTCCTTTTCTGCGTTGTTTCCATAGGCAATGATGGTCACATGACCTCAGCTGTAGAGATTACGTAATACTTAAAACAAAAAAGGCAAGACCCTTCATTTTCCAACTTTCGTTTTGTTTCAGCATCTCCTCGGTTGCGTTTTTTATCATTTCGTTTAATTAATTATTTCTTCTTGTGTGTGAAACGGTTATTTCTTTTCACACAGCAAAATTGTTTCCTGTTTTTAATTAAAAAAAAACAAACCTATCGACGTAATGGTTCGCTGATAAAAACTGAAGTCGCCATGTACGGTTTGATGATAAAATCTGAAGTCGCCATGCATGGTTTGATTATACAAACTGAAGTCACCATGCATGGTCTGATGATAAAAGCTGAAGTCGCCATGCATGGTTTGATTATACAAACGGAAGTCGTCATGCATGGTTTGATGGTAAAAGCTGACGTCGCCATGCATGGTTTAATGATAATAGCTGACGTCGTCATGCATGGTTTGATGATAAAAGCTGACGTCGCCATGCATGATTTGATTGATACAAGCTGAAGTCGTCATGCATGGTTTGATTATACAAGCTGACGTCGCCATGCATGGTTTGATGATAAAAGCTGAAGTCGTCATGCATGGTTTGATTATACAAACTGAAGTCGCCATGCATGGTTTGATTATACAAACTGAAGTCGCCATGCGTGGTCTGATTGTAAAAGCTGAAGTCGGCATGCATGGTTTGATTATACAAACTGAAGTCGTCATGCATGGTTTGATGATAAAAGCTGAAGTCGCCATGCATGGTTTGATGATAATAGCTGGCGTCGCCATGCATGATTTGATGATACAAACTGAAGTCGCCATGCATGGTTTGATGGTTTGATGATAAAAGCTGACGTCGCCATGCATGGTTTGATGATAAAAGCTGACGTCGCCATGGGCGGTTCGCTGATGTAATCTCTCATCGTCATGTTGAATGAATAACTTAATATAGAATTTTAGATTGTTCTGAATTGGAACTGTATACTCATTTCAATATACAAAAAGGAACTCAGGTTTGCGGTATTCCTAAATATGCTGTGTTTTTCAAACGGGTTCTCTGGTTTCTTCACACAGTAAGACCCCTCGCGGGCTTCAATCTGGCCCAACAAGCGTGATTAATGTAAGTTTATATAACTTGTTTCACAATTGTTGTAAAATCGAAATAAGATAAAAGTTTCTGAAAGTAGTTTTATACATTAGTAATGATGGCTGTAGGTTGTGTTTAATTTCAATACTGTGTATTATTGAACATTCATGTGGCTTGTTGGGAAAATTGATGAATTGTATCAATAAGATTAACTAAGTTTAAATGTCAAACATACCAATATTATGAAAAATAGACTATTTGAACAAGATGCTATACTTGAAACTAAGATGTTTGTTAGGTAGGTCCATAGGAAGGTTGCTAGGTAGGTTGCTTGGAAGAATGTCGGTAGGTTGCTAGGAAGGTCGTATGTAGGTTGCTAGGTAGGTTGTTAGAAAGGATGTAGGTAGGTTGCTATGATGGTTGCTAGGAAGGTTGTAAGGTAGGTTGCTAAAAAGGATGTGTAGGTAGGTTGCTAGGAAAGATGCAGGAAAGTTGCTAGGTAGGTTGCTAAGAAGGATGTATAGGTAGGTTGCTAGATAGGTTGCAAGGAAGGATGTAGATAGGATGCTAGGTATGTTGCTAGGAAGGATGTAGGAAGGTTGTAGGAAGGTTGTAGGAAGGTTGTAAGGTAGGTTGCTAGGTAGGTTGCTTGGAAGGATGTGAAGGTAGGTTGCAAGGAAGGATGTAGGTAGGATGCTAGGTAGGTTGTTAGAAAGGATGTAGGTAGGTTAGGTTGCTAGTAAAGATGTAGGTTGCAAGGAAGGATGTAGGCAGGTTGCTAGGAAGGATGTAGGTAGGTTGCTAGGAAGGATGTAGGTAGGTTGCTAGGAAGGATGTAGGTAGGTTGCTAAAAAGGATGTAGGTAGGTTGCTAGGAAGGATGTAGGTAGGCTAGGTTGCTAGGAAGGTCTTTCGAAATGGTGCTAGGAAGGTTGTATGTAGGTTGCCAGGAAGATTGCTAGAGTGCATTGCAATTATATTCGGTTAAATGAAGGTCATTGACCCACTTCACACATGTACATAGAAATTGAAATAAAAGATCCTTCAACTGGAATGTGTTTGATGCAGACCATGAAACTTCCCTGTAGCTTGGTTGAGCAAGGAGTTGATAAGGCTATAATGTAATGCATGAAAATGAGCCGTGATAGATTGACTTATTGTCTGATTTATTTTTAAAAAATCACAAACAATTAAAACAGACATGTAAACACGCAACCGCAATTTTGAAAAATAAGTAAGAACAAGTACATGTGTTCTGGAAGGAAAAGTGTCCATCAGTCCTTTGACAATGATAATAACCTTTATTTAACGTCGTTTACAAGGCCAACAATCAACCTCTGTAGAGATTCTCTTACTCTAAGGGAACAAATGATGCTTTGGATGTTGGAGGAAAACCAGCGAATCTCGAACCCATGTTCTTGGGGAGAGTAGTCTGCACTCACAAATGGTTGACTAAATTATTCTTACAAGATGATGAGCTATATCATTAAGTAACTGTTAAAAAGTTAGTGTAATGTTTCAACTTTCCCGGCAATTCTCGTTAATAAAACTTTTTGAAGGTCTGTGTCTTCGTGACAAATCTGGGCCTTCATGTACCCTCCATATCAACCAATCACGTGACCCGTCTGTTAATGCCTTCTCAGTATCCATTAACGTGGATAAGGGCTTCTAACACCGTCGTATCAAAACTCAATCCGCTAGCTGTGTGCACACACGGTATACCGATATGAAGTCGGCTTGGATAGTGGTTGCATTAACAGTAGGACAAAACCTAGTCGACTATCTACAGTTCACTCAAGTTCACTTTAAATTAATCATAATTGGAATATTAGTCAGAAAGAGATTTTTCCATGGTAAACGTGCTGTGTTTCTATAGCCCCTTTGAACAGAATGACTTTGACGTGGAAATTGTTTTAAAATACCGGACTGACGGTAATGTATGGTACCCAACTAATATCAGGAACCAATCTTTTTGGAAGTTTGCCAAATTCCGGAACCCTTTTTCTGCCACTCTTTCAGTTGTTATCACCATCGACGTTTTGCCCATTTTTTTTATCTTGAAAATAGAATATTCTACTGCACGTCCATAGGTAAAGCTTTGCCATTCTTAAAAAAAAAATAATCTAAATGTTGCTTCTAGTATTAGTTCTTAAAACTTGAGTATGTAAGCCCGGGTTCCTCAAAATCCGTTCGTGTTATGGTTAACAAAATTCTATAACTAGAATTAAAGATATTTTTGAAGAAAATATGCTGGCAGGTGTTGGAACTATGTAAACTAACAAACCTTTTAACCATTAGATGCAGTTAGAATAGAAAAGACCGGAGGTAAAGTAATTCCTGCGCGCGAAGTGATTCCTGCGCGTGATGTGACGTTACATCACTATAAAAGCCTCCACGTATAGGATATCCATGCACGCTCAGCTCACCGCCCAAACTTCCCAGCCATCTTTGTATACCTTCTAGAACATTTATCGAAGTTTTTAATCTATTTTTACCTCTCCACAACGTTTATCGCCCAGTTCCTACAGACATGTCCCTCGCCCCATTCTCTTGAATTGTTTCGAATGATTCTGACTGTAGGTGTAGCAGACGCAGGGATTTGCTATTAATATAAAATATAGAAAAAAAAAAAAAAAAAATACATGATTGTTTTTTATTTGCACAGTTGTGCTTTTGTGTGGTCACCGACATTTACAGAATACAGACATTTACACAAAACTACTACAGACTTTCATTTGCAGCCCAGCGTTAGTTCTATTGTCAAGATAAACATATTATATAACAAAACAAATGGCTGGATGTTTCTGGAACGTACCTTTGCACAAGTAATATTGGGGTGTGGGAGTCTTAACCAAAAACGTACACTAAATTCGACATAACGAAGGCAAAATATGATAAAACAAATATCAGGAGGATATGGCTATGGTCATGTCTGCTTTCGTCATCAAATATACGTCCTGTCGATCTAGATGCAATATCTAGTAATGAATATCACGTTCTGGAAACGGCCATTCAGCCAATTAAAACACTTACCACATTACATATTGCTTTGATGTCTTTTCTGCGATGTCCTCTTGGATACCCGTCCTCATATATGACACTAGTTATTGGTGTCCCTTAGATACCCGTCCTCACATATGACACTAGTTATTGGTGTCCCTTAGATACCCGTCCTCATATATGACAATAGTTATTGGTGTCCCTTAGATACCCGTCCGCATATATAACAATAGTTATTGGTATCCCTAAGATACCCGTCCTCACATATGACACTAGTTATTGGTGTCCCTTAGATACCCGTCCTCATATATGACACTAGTTATTGGTGTCCCTTAGACACCCGTCCTCATATATGACACTAGTTATTGGTGTCCCTTAGATACCCGTCCTCATATATGACACTAGTTATTGGTGTCCCTTAGATACCCGTCCTCACATATGACACTAGTTATTGGTGTCCCTTAGATACCCGTCCTCATATATGACAATAGTTATTGATGTCCCTTAGATACCCGTCCTCATATATGACACTAGTTATTGGTGCCCTTAGATACCCGTCCTCATATATGACACTAGTTATTGGTGTCCCTTAGATACCCGTCCTCATATATGACACTCGTTATTGATGTCCCTTAGATACCCGTCCTCATATATGACAATAGTTATTGGTGTCCCTTAGATACCCGTCCTCATATATGACAATAGTTATTGATGTCCCTTAGATACCCGTCCTCATATATGACACTAGTTATTGGTGTCCCTTAGATACCCGTCCTAATATATGACACTAGTTATTGGTGTCCCTTAGATACCCGTCCTCATATATTACACTAGTTATTGATGTCCCTTAGATACCCGTCCTCATATATGACACTAGTAAATAGTTATTGATGTCCCTTAGATACCCGTCCTCATATATGACACTAGTAAATAGTTATTGGTGTCCCTTAGATACCCGTCCTCATATATGACACTAGTTATTGATGTCCCTTAGACACCCGTCCTCATATATGACACTAGTTATTGATGTCCCTCAGATACCCGTCCTCATATATGACCCTGGTTATTGGTGCCCTTAGATACCCGTCCTCATATATGACAATAGTTATTGGTGTCCCTTAAACACCCGTCCTCATATATGACACTAGTTATTGGTGTCCCTTAGATACCCGTCCTCATATATGACCCTGGTTATTGGTGTCCCTTAAACACCCGTCCTCATATATGACCCTGGTTATTGGTGTCCCTTAGATACCCGTCCTCATATATGATACTAGTTATTGATGTCCCTTAGATACCCGTCCTCATATATGACCCTGGTTATTGGTGTCCCTTAGATACCCGTCCTCATATATGACACTAGTTATTGGTGTCCCTTAGATACCCGTCCTCATATATGACAATAGTTATTGGTGCCCTTAGATACCCGTCCTCATATATGACCCTGGTTATTGGTGTCCCTTAGATACCCGTCCTCATATATGACAATATTTATTGGTGTCCCTTAGATACCCGTCCTCATATATGACACTAGTTATTGGTGTCCCTTAGATACCCGTCCTCATATATGACACTAGTTATTGGTGTCCCTTAGATACCCGTCCTCATATATGACACTAGTTATTGGTGTCCCTTAGATACCCGTCCTCATATATGACACTAGTTATTGGTGTCCCTTAGATACCCGTCCTCATATATGACAATAGTTATTGGTGCCCTTAGATACCCGTCCTCATATATGACCCTGGTTATTGGTGTCCCTTAGATACCCGTCCTCATATATGACAATAGTTATTGGTGTCCCTTAGATACCCGTCCTCATATATGACACTAGTTATTGGTGTCCCTTAGATACCCGTCCTCATATATGACACTAGTTATTGGTGTCCCTTAGATACCCGTCCTCATATATGACACTAGTTATTGGTGTCCCTTAGATACCCGTCCTCATATATGACACTAGTTATTGGTGTCCCTTAGATACCCGTCCTCATATATGACAATAGTTATTGGTGCCCTTAGATACCCGTCCTCATATATGACCCTGGTTATTGGTGTCCCTTAGATACCCGTCCTCATATATGACAATAGTTATTGGTGTCCCTTAGATACCCGTCCTCATATATGACACTAGTTATTGGTGTCCCTTAGATACCCGTCCTCATATATGACAATAGTTATTGGTGTCCCTTAGATACCCGTCCTCATATATGACACTAGTTATTGGTGTCCCTTAGATACCCGTCCTCATATATGACAATAGTTATTGGTGTCCCTTAGATACCCGTCCTCATATATGACAATAGTTATTGGTGTCCCTTAGATACCCGTCCTCATATATGACCCTGGTTATTGGTGTTCCTGTTATACCCGTCCTCATATATGACCCTGGTTATTGGTGTCCCTTAGATACCCGTCCTCATATATGACAATAGTTATTGGTGCCCTTAGATACCCGTCCTCATATATGACCCTGGTTATTGGTGTCCCTTAGATACCCGTCCTCATATGGTCCTGGTTGTTGCAATGACTTTAAAGCCTTATCTAAACAAAAACAAAACAAACAAACAAACAAACAAAACAAAAAAACACCACACCAGACTTTAATCGAGTATTTCCATGTTCATAAAATAATACTACCCACACTATTCTTCATTTTGGTTCACGATAATTTCAGTGATGTCAAATCTGTTTTGTATTATTCTAACCTTTTAAGAGGAAGTGGTAGACTGTTCATGATTTTGTGTTTATATTTTGGTGTTTTTAATATAGTGTTATAAGTTAAGTAAAAGTTTCAATTGTACTCGACGAAAAATAGTCTCTCTGCTGAACAATTTATTTTACTTTTTACATTTAAATGTTATATGATTCGTAATACCTGCTGTTACTGATTGTTATTTACCTCCACTTTTGCTTTTGATATTGAAAATGTAATTATATTATACTAGATGTCATCTTATTTTAGTGCTTTTCGAGCTTTAAAATCATGCCTATACATTACGATTGCGCCAATATCAGTCTCTATTATGATTGCGCCAATATCAGTTCCTGATATGATTGCGCCAATATCAGTTTCTATTATGATTGCGCCAATATCAGTCTCTATTATGATTGCGCCAATATCAGTCTCTATTATGATTGCGCCAATATCAGTCTCTATTATGATTGCGCCAATATCAGTCTCTATTATGATTGCGCCAATATCAGTCTCTATTATGATTGCGCCAATATCAGTCTCTATTATGATTGCGCCAATATCAGTTTCTACTACGATTGTGCCATAATCAGTTTCTAACACGATTGCGCAAATATCAGTTTCTGACATAATTGCGCCGGAATCAGTTTTGTATATTGCTTTCGACAGAAAGAACTGAGAGTGCGTCAACTAACTGCGTTAATATGTTATCATGCAGTATGCGGTAAAATTGCCTCAAATTCAAAACTACCGTAACATGTTTCGCATTCAAAACTGTTTATAATATCTGTTCCTCCCTTCGTTCCAAGGAACCCGTAGTCAATTTCGGAGAAGGTATGCAGATACACTTTAAAGCCATTCAAAGTGTTATTCAATTATTATCAAAGTGCAAACTTAAATACCTGGTATGTATTTCGCATTGTTTGAAACCAAACAACCTTTTGTTTATATTTTACTCTTGTCTTTCATGAAGTTTTAAATAATTATTTCGGCAAATTCTGAAACATCCGGACAAATTTGTAATTTCCAACCTTTGCATGAAACTAATTTGTACTTTACCACACTAACTCGAAAATAATACTGCGCAAAACCACGGCAGCTCAGAGAAGGTCTAAATCCTTGCCAGAATTCTCCTCCAATCTATAGCTGAATTGCCATTAAAGCGCGGTGAATTTCAGTAGCAGCCGTGGCTACACAGAGAGGAGATACGAAGCCACGGGGATGGACAATTTACGGTGTAGGCCCGTCTACCCTTATGGTGCCAACATCAGATGGAAACATCAGCCTCTGAGATGTGCCTAAAATATTTATCTAAGTATATCCCCCAGTCATCGCCTCGTTAACAGAGTTCCTCTGTTTTTTAACTATCATGAGATGAATTTTGCCGAATGGCGCTTCTCTGGTTTATCCAAACGGGGAGCATTGTCTGTGAATGTTGATAATGATAACAGGGCGGTTTTCCGAGTTGTGTTAATATCAGAACCTCTCGTTTTAATGGGTTTTAATTTCAATTGTTTTGTTATGATTGTTTGTGTCAAGGCTGTAAACCTTAGTTGTAATTTGCCTCTATGGTAAGGCTATTTTGTACCTTATAGAGTAAAGTTGATGTTAAATGATACAAAAAAAAAAAAATGTCATGAAATATAATGAGGTAAACTCCATACCTTGTATCTTGAGAATAGGTTTGTGGCACTGTCTCATTGATCCAGGTTTATATATTTAATAGGGCGTAGTTCTAATTCAAATGTTGTAAGTAAGTGATGAAAGCAGTGAATACGGAATTAAAACAATCACTAATAGAACCTTTAATGAATGGTATAGGGATACATTTTAGCAAGCAAAATACCGTAGACATGCAAAGATCGATATATATCTTTAAGAAAATTAGCCGATTCATTAAAAATTCAATTTCCTATTATTTATCATAGTTTTTATTGGATATCTGCAATGATCAAATTATCAATTGAACCGGAACTTTCTTGATTACGATGTCACAATTCCCCACACTCATTCCAAACTAATTACTCTTTTTATGATTATTTATTGCACAATACGTTTTGATTTAGACACGATCATTGTTATATCAGATTCAGCTAAGAGGTGTTGAAGTTACTTGTCAATGAGATAATATATACATTTGTACCTGTATAATGATACCCGAATGTTTTTGAAAGGATTTTTAATAGACGAATTAGGTACAAGCATCTTTCAAAACATATTGAGAGTTAGAGTAGAGCACGAATTAATTAGACTGCACCAGACAGATGTTTCGTCATTCTAGGACATTTCAGTGATGCTGGGGACATCATAAAGGTGTTCAGTCCTTCTAGGAGGACTATTCAGTGATGATAGGGACATCATACAGATGTTTCGTCCTTCTAGGACTTTTCAGTGATACGAAGGACATCATATAGGTGTTTCGTCCTTCTAGGACTGTTCAGTGATGATAGGGACATCATACAGATGTTTCGTCCTTCTAGGGCTCATCAGTGATGTTAGGGACACCATACCGATGCTTTGTTCTTCTAGGACTCTTTAGTGATGTTAGGGACACCATACAGCTGTTTAGTCTTTCTAGGGCTAATCAGAGATGTTAGGGACATCATACAGCTGTTTCGTCCTTCTAGGACTCGTCTGTGATGCTAGGGACACCTTACAACTGTTTTGACCATCTAGGACTCGTCAGCTGTTGATGATAGGATGCGACCAAAAACAAAAATTGAGATTGATAAAAAGAAATGCCGAAATCCTGATGGGATGCAAAAGACCCAAAATTAAAAGAAATAATCATTTTCAATGAATCTAATAATTTTCATTATTTCATTAACATAATTAAATACATGTGTTTATTCTGAATCGTGTCACTATTCGAATGAGTTCCCAACAGGTTACGATAAAACTTCGATGACTCAAAAATAATCAGCAGTGTCTATCCTGCATTCTCAAATGACGTTACAATAGACTCGCAAAATATTAGCACCTTTCAAATTAAATTAAGAGAGAGATAGAGTAGAGCCAAAATGAATTAGACAACACCATACCGCGATTTCCTTCGAAGACTCGTCAGTGATGATATAAACCTAAACGTATTGTTGATAGGAAGTGGAAACTGTTGCCTTGATCTAAAAATGGCAACTCATATTTGGCTGGTAAACTCTTTGCCCCTTCAATATTGATTAAAACACCATTTCCATAGAATCATAAATTCATGTACATTACAGAGAAGTGGGAACCTCGTAGTAACATAGTGAATGTATTGCATTCCATTCATATTCCACATACTTTTCTTGAGCTTGTCGCATATTTCGAGCTTTATAATAGTGGCTTGGCGGTTGTTGTATAAGCACTCAACCCATATAAGGGAAAGAACAGAATCGCGATATCCCTGCAGTATGTTGAAAGAGGCGACTACTGTCGACTTACATGCAGATTCGTAGATTGTCTCCCCTATTTTTTTCGGTTTCAGAAACAGTGAAAACGAAGAGTTTTCCCTTCTCTATCTCTTATTATGTGGATTGTAAGAGGTTATTTATGTGACCTTGTAAAACTCCTGTGTTTGTTGTTAAAACCATTGTTATGTCAACATGCACTTCTTTGCATTTCTGAATTAGAAAAAAAAAAGAACAATGTTGCGCACTCTCGAAATGTTCCATGATGTCGATATACAATAAAACCTTGTTTAAGTATGAAATAAGATTCGTCTTTTTTTAAAGTTCCATTTTGGGTACTGTTTTAGGAAGCGTCACGTTAGATCTCAAATCATAACATTGCTCTGGTATGTTTGCTTCGCAGTTAAATTAAAGGGATTCTTTTGGTTCCAGAACCTCCGTTTCCGTATTGTGTTCATTTCAATGAGTTAAATTTCAATGATTATTTTTTTGTTTTTCAGACATGAAGGATGTATTTGACCTTTTCGATTTCTGGGATGGTCGAGACGGGCTAATAGATGCCTTTAAAGTAGGAGACCTTCTTCGATGCTGTGGTCTTAACCCCACGGACACGCTAGTCAGAAAGACTGGCGGCACGAAAAAAATGGGTAAAATGATTTATTTGTGTTGTTTTCTACTGGTTTTCTGTAATTTTAATTCATTAGTTATAATGCTTGCGTTAGATAATATTCAATGTACATTTTGGATGAAAACCAAACCTTCATTGGATTGTTGATTAGCCAGTTGAATTTAAAAATAGACCGGATATATTCTCTTCCCACTGTTCCGAAAGGGTGATATTCTGGGGTACACAGGCAAAATGTCTTCATGTCAATTCAGGTCAATATTTTCAGGTGAAATTCAGGTCAATATTTTCAGGTGAAATTGACCTGAAAAGATCAGATTAGTCAATCAATTTCAAGAAATCTTCCTGAATTTTACCTGAAATTGACATAAACATTTCACCCGAAATTGACATAAAGATTATTTCAGGTCAAATTGACCTGTAATGTACCTGAAAATTTCTTCATATGAAATTTACCCCATTTTCATTTCATTTTCAGGTCAATTTCAGGTCACTATTTTTTCTGGTCAAATTTACCTCAAGACATTTTGCCTGTTTAAATGTATCATTTGATATGAATTTTGATAATCAATGAAAATTTGACATTCGTTTTGTAACGTATCAACATCTACAGATGTCCGTAACGTATACGAAGGAAGTCCATACTATTATTCCATCAAAGTTGAGATGTTTGTAAGATGGTTTTTAGAGTTTACTTCACTGACAACGCGGAACAGGCGAAATATACAATTATATAATTCTTGTCTTTCCTTTGTTGAAGAGATATCCAGTTACAGTTCTGTACTTTTCTTTCATTCTCGTATCTCTTCAGTTCCTGCTTTTGTCTTTCCCCAATCCCAATTGTTTTAGTGTCATCTCGATTCCTTGAGTTGTCTTCTCTTTCATTTGGCATGTTCATGGTTCTCTTTGGAGTATTTTCTATTGCTTTGGTAGGTCCTCGGTTACAGCACATTTACTGTATCTTCAACTTGTACTCTCATATTTGTGTTATATGGTCCAGCTAGATCGTTGCCAAATGAATCATGGTGCAAATATTTTCTTTATCGAGACTTCTACAGATCAATTTTTGAATGGTGTTAAAGCACCTAACAGTATATACGTTTGCACGATGCATATACGTAAACCTGTCCGTGTTACAACCATTTTATCATTAATATATATACGTTCTTGCTGATATCTTGACTGTCTTGTTTTAGTAATGATTTTATTAATGTCGATGTTTGAAAATATTAATAAATAAGGTTTATTTCCGTATTTCTAAACATTATCTTCAGGATGGAAAGTTAAGCTTATGTAAGGATTTTCATAACACAACCAATGAATGTTTTTACGTGACGATTCGTTGGGCCAATCTAAATCGAGATGAGGAGTCATATAGACTCTCGCACATATATGACCCAGTTATAAAGAAAAGAGTAGCAGAATCGAGTCTTTGCGGTCCAATTTTCAATACATCACATTAATGTAAACTTTATTTCGTTTCTTTTGATAGAGCATATCACAACATTTTTGTATCGACAAACAGAAACAGGATATGGAAACAAGCTTGAAAGCTTATACTAGTCCACTTCCTTCAATTAGAATTAACATTATTGAGATGGACAGCAATAAACGGAATCTGAGAGAAAAAAAGATGTGATCATATATGAACCTTAACATTATCTACTAGAAGGACATGGTGTGCAGGGAATAAAGGATAGGTTAAAGTGCAGTGAGCTTGCCAGCTTAATTATTAACAACATCAAATCTTTCATTATTATAATTATCTCCATTTAGAGAAAAAACAGGGTACCAAATGATTCGTTAACTGAGATAGTAATTTCCAAAGTGATGAAAGTAACGTACATATTATGTATGAAATCAAGGCTATTGTACACTGCAGCATAGCCAAAATCGACATCGATCTTGGAGTTTCAATGACGTCTGGTACACGTTTTACATACAGTGTACATACCTTACTAGTTATCGAAAGGTCCCGTATAAACAGTCATTAGTTGTGTTAGGAAAATCCTTACATGAAGGCGTTTTCTTTTATTATGCAACATAATGATGTTATAATTTAGCAGTTTAGCAATTTAAACAATACAAATAATGTCGTTAACATTTGCTGGAGGAAATAGAAGCCGATATTATTATATAAGAATGCATGAACATGTAAATTACCTGGAATAATGTTTAGCTGAGTTTTTTTTTACCTGGAATCATTTTCTTATTATCATCTGAGACCTTTTTAAGCTTCATTTTAAAGCATCAGATTTTGTTTTGAAGACAAAGAAGGTAACCACTTTGTTTTTTTCCATAGGCGAGAAACAGTACTCTTTCGAAGAATTTTTGCCAATTGTTAAACAAATTGTGAAAGAGAAGGACACAGGAACGAAAGCGGAGTTCATGGAAGCCTTCAAATCGTTCGACAGAGAGGGCATGGGCTTCATTTCCTTGGGAGAGGCACGCCACATGTTAACAGCAATAGGTATACGAATTGTGCAAACGATACCTTTTAATAGAAATCCAGATTTAGATACAATTAAGTTAAAAATAGATTAAAATACATTATACAGCTGTTTTGTCCTAATATGACTCGTCTGTGATGCTAAGGGCTTAAATTGTTTGAATCTATAATGTGACTGAGGAAACTAAAACATGCCGAAATAAATGTCAAAATCTGGATGGGATGTGCAATGCAGTTTAGTATTACCACACACTTATCGATTTATTATCGGTTATCGGTTACTGCTTATTTTTTTTTTTAAATATATCTGGATTTACTACCAGTGCTTCATTATTTTGATTGGCAGGTGACCGATTAGAAGATAGAGAATTGGACGACATTTTAGAACTCACAGACATACAAGCCGATTTGGATGGCAATATTAAATATGAAGGTGAGTAGGCTATTAATATCAATCATTAGGCGCATATACTTCTTTTTCAAAAGTATTGGTTATTTAAAGATAGTGTTATCATTGATGTATTCGACTTGAAAGGACCTTCACGGCATACAACATTTATCTGATAGCTATTTTGATTAAAATTTATCCATGTGGTACTCCTTTGATGTTCGGCACTAAGTACACATAAGGTTCGGCTGAGGGCTGATATTCTGAAACAAAACTTAGTCCGAGTAATTGAACATCAGCCACCAAAAAAGATAGATTGATCTCACAATTAAAAGATTCTATTAAAGATGACCAAATCGTGATCACCTGATTCTGAACAACTATCCGTAGCAGAAGTTACGTCATTTCCGGTCTTGGTATGGTCCATGATGCAATTCTGAATTTGTGAATTGTGGAAGAAATCCATATAATTATTGTCATGATGGAATAACCACAGGCTGATATTACAGAAATAAATGCACAATATTTGAAAGGATTTATTTGTATATTCAATGTTCTTTTTTTTTGTTTATTTATCTATTTACAGATTTTATCCAGAAGGTGTTGGATGGACCAAAGGGATGTTAGAATCATTTAATGCTACGCAGCCAGTGAACTGAATGATAACCATGTTGAGACTTTGGATACCGAGGCTACATTTCGGATTTTGTTCATTAGTCGGCCGTATTTCGTGGAAAAAATGATAAAATCACAGACAATATTTTGCTTCAAATAATATGGATTGCATTTGTGATTAACGTTGCATTTCGAAAAAAAGAAATACATTTACTATATCTAATTTCTTGTTCCGCGATATTTGAATTCTTGTTGACAATATCAGATAGTACAATACGACCAGGACTTTTTTTTCTGAAAAATAAGTTGATTATGATCTTAAAGAAATTTAGTATTTTCCTTGTCTTTTCTCATTTTACCAACTGAACTACAGAAAAGAACAAATATCGGTTTCGGTTCGTCAACATGATGATTGGCAAAATGACAATAGCATCTTCTTATTGGTTGGAAAATGTTTTTTTTTCCTTTTCTTTTTTCTTTCTTTTTTATTCGAAAAAGGAAATTTAGCGGTAGCTATCATTCTATCTATATATTTTTCAGATTTAAGACAAATACCAATTTTTATACGACTCTCTTATGAACATTATGTCTAAAGTTGGAACATGATTACCCAAAAACAACGATGGAAAGCAGCCATTAGCCATTTTGCATTATGATATCTAAGAGATTGGTATATCTTTATTATATACAGTATATATAGTAGCTTATATTAAATGCAAATTAGGATTTAGAAAGATGTCGTTAGTTTTCTGTTTTGAGAAGTGTCTTTATACACTTTTACATGTTTATGCATTGATACGATATCTCAATGTAAATGTTATTATACATATATATATATATAATATTTATTTTAAATGTCTTAAAGAGCCCTGCGCACTTGTATATAATTACAAATTTCTCAATAATATTTTAAACAGACGGGAAATCAGTGTTGGGCATTTTTTTCTATTTGTTTTATGTGTGTATAAAACGCTATCTGCTTTGTCAGGTATGTTGAATGTGTTTATCACACCTAGAATAGAAAATCAACCATATTTTTGTATAAACCACGCGCGCAAAAATCACATTGATTTTGTGTTCTCGGCGTTTGGTGTATTCTATGCTGACATTCAATCAGGCGTGCAGAGGAAAACGAAACAAGGTTTAACTTTATATGGCCATGCGTTTCGTCATTTAGACCTATTAATTAATTATACAGTTACTGTAAAATGATTAATTTTCATGAGTTTTATATTTTCCTTTATTCTGTGGGTTCTCTAGTGATGAGTTCATGTGTCCAAAAATTACTTAGATATTCAGCATTTTATATGGATTCATTGCCATGATTTAGTCTGCAAATAAAGTATGAAATTATGTTTTTGACACCACCGAATTTTAAAATGAACGAAAAGACCTGATTTTACAGCAATTCGTGTAAGAAATGATGCCATGCAATAAGTTTTTTTTTTAAATCAATACACTGAAGCGATCATATTTCAATTCAAGAACAATATGTCAGACTGTTTTTTCTCACTTTTCTATATTTAGGTTCGACTTTATGTTATATATTATTATCTTTTACTTATACAATTTCAGCTCAACAGTATTATTTCGTTTTGACATATGTTATCATACTCGCTATCAAAGAAACGCCAATTTGTTTAATCCAGACAAATTATTTTTAATAAAACATTTTTTTTTTCCATTTTGCGCTGTTTTATCATTTTATGTTCATTCATATTTTCTTAGATTCTTATTTTGACTTCTTATTAGTGTATCCTTATTTAAGAAAACAAAACAGACAACTGTAAATGGCGCCTTGTATTTCTGAGGAGTTGATAAAATATTTCCCTGCTATTTCATCCTAACTGGAACATCTTATTTGTTTAAAAACTTGTCTTTCAGAAATTGAATACAATGGAATGTTCTGAAAGAAAGCACATTTTGGATACAATATTTGCTTACTGCAATTTACATATTTTATTGATAACAGTTCACACACATATATTACAATCACAAACAAATAGTGTGTATCTTTCATAGACAGTATGTATTTAAATGGTCAATTTTATTAGAATTTACGAAACTACGGTTTGAATGTTTTCTACATATCTATACCGACGTTTTTGCAATACAATACAAATTACTTGTAGATGTAGGTGCTTTAGTTGTCAATAGCAACATTCCTATTTTAATGTTTGTCTGCAAAATAAACTGAAAACTGTACATTTATCGTTTATTATTTATTCGTCATAGTATTTTAGTAATGTATTGCACGGTTGAAATATAAACATCGTAGTGTATAAGATTGTAGCAGAAATATCACAAATTCAATACACAGGACAGAGTACAACTTCTACCATATACCTGAAGGCTGAATGCTACTTAGTTTGATGTCATGTGAAATATAAACAAGCATATTTGAATCGGTAACGCCGAAGGATTTTCTCTAAATGTGAAGAAAAATAGCTGAAAGTCACTCCAGTCATTACCTTGTAAGGGGGAGAACTCCAGATCAAACAAAGTGATATATACCTCCAATAACTTTTATATGTACATGTATATAATTAATTTTTCTTTGTTTTCATGGTAAATACTCAAATGTGATCGGTCGAAAAATTCTTTTCATTTAAGCATTGATGTCATTTTTTTTTTTAGTTTCATCGGGGTATGAAACAAATTTTGTTTGCAAACTCTATGAATCCGCGTAGCGGATTCTTACAGAAGTTTGCAAACAAAATTTGTTTCACATTTTTGACGTCACATTTTCCGCGCCATTCTCGGCATTTCGTTCATAGATTTGAGTATTTACCATGAAAACAAAGAAAAATTAATTATTCTTCTATGAAAGAAATTCCGAGAATGGCGCCAAAAATGTAACGTCACAATACGACGTTGCGTATTGATTTGAGAAAAAGAATCCCATTTAAAACCAGTAAAATTGTACATAAAACATGTTTTAAATTAGAAAATAATTTTCAAAAATTAATTAATTTAATTTATTGATGTCATTTTTTTAGTTTCATCAACCCTGATGAAACTAAAAAAATGACATCAATGCTTAAATGAAATAACTCACTATATTATGTGTAAAAAATATAGGAGAGCAGCATCTCTTACCAAAATGTACACAGCGTTAACTTCCATAATTATTCCTTTGAAAAGTGACACGGTTATATACAAATTGACTAGACATTTTCCTGAAATGTAATATTGAAAAGTATAAAATTTATTTATGTAAAATGTATTTTTTTATTTAATATAAATCTAATGATAAGTGTGAATTTATTGATTTTGTATAGATTTAATATATTTTATTTTGTATAAATTTCATATTTGGTATAAATTAACTTATTTGAAAAAGATATTTATTTAACATGAATTTAATTTATTTGGTACAAATAGCATTCATTTATTCAGTTTAAATCTATTTGTATTTAGTATAACATTTATCTATTTAGTATTAAATTTATCGATTCATAAGGCTTGTACACGTCCCCATCCATATTTTGACATCTCTTCGGCTTATTTTGGGTTTTCTTGGTCGACAACTAGGTACTGTATCAGCTTATTTAATTTTTGTCTCTGTCGGGCCTGATTGTCAATTTATATCAAATTAATATTTTGGTTTACTGTACAGTCCTGAAATAAAAATCAAATTGCAATTTTAGTCAGTTCAGAAGGAAGAATTTTTGTGTTTTCTGATAATTCGTTATCTTTCCTGGGTTTTATCTCGTCAGTTACATAAGCCGTTATTGCTAATATTGGTTCATAAAAGAGTTATTTTATCTGACATTTGAATTATATTCATCCAAGTTAAACATTATTTTACTATGAAAATATTTGCGTTCCCTTCCGTAAGCCTCAGGTTTAGTACGAGGTAAACTAAATGTTTACATCTGTAAGGTGAATTCAATGCTTGAATCTGACAGGTAAATTAAATGTTTAAAACTGACAGGTAAATTAAATGTTCAAATCTGACAGGTAAATTCAATGTTTAAATCTGACAGGTAAATTCAATGTTTGAATCTGACAGGTAGATTAATTGTTTAAATCTGACAGGTAAATTAAATGTTAAAATCTGACAGTAAGTGTAAATATTTAAATCTGACAGGAAATGTAAATATTAAAATTTGACAGGTAATGTAAATGTTTGAATGGGACAGGTACAGTAGTGTGAATATTTAATTCTGACAGGTAGTGTAAATGTTTAAATCTCACTTTTTAATAACTGATGCTTCTTTCATAATCCTTAATTCACGATCAACTCTCCATTTATATTACTAAATGAAAAAGCTGGATTTGTGTGATATATTTCTAAACCACCATTTGAATTAGAAGTCCAAAGAGTCACATCCGGTCAAAATAAATACCCCTATTGCATATTGTAAACACTTGTGAACATAATGCAATGTTTTTTTTTGCGTAACATATGTAATTCAAATAAGACGCACAAGTTTTCAAGATAAGGGCATTTTCCCAAAAATTGTCTAACAGTTAAACAAATTACTTGTCAAAAGCCAGGCAAATGAGTAGCCATTTTACATAATAACAATTGATCAAAATGCATCAGTTAAAATTATAATAATAATAATAAAAAAAAAAAAAAAATACTATTCTCCCTAAAATGGAAAATATATTGAATTATTCAGCCCATCTTCAACAAATTGGAACACATGCAATGAATTGAAAGGTCAGACACATTTATGACTTAACCAATTCGATTATAAATAATTTATTATGATTTGCATACACATTTGTATAGGTCCCTCTTTCATTTGAACGAAAATCCCACAAGTAATATTTCATGTAAATGGCTACCAAGAACTATCATACTGTGGATTTATTAATTTGAAATCTTACCCCCGAGACCCAGACGAGTGTTTCCGAGTCTGGCAACAAAAATAGACAGCTTTCTCTGATGTAGCTTTTTTTCCTTTACTCTGCTTATGTGATTTTATGTGATTGTACAAAGAATACACAAATGAAAACACGTAATACCTTTACAATTAAATTTAGTAAACAAAATAATAAACAAAACAACATTGTATGCTGAATAATGAATCGACTGGTTCGTCTTTCAAGGACTCGTGATAATAGGGATATTTTTTTTACAAATCATGCAGGGCAGTCAGGAAAATAATGAAAAAATATTAATATATGTTAAGATATAGAAGGGGAGCTTACACCATGATTAGGACAAGCTAGGAAGTTTTGGATATTGAGAAGTCTGAAAAATTATATCAATACCCATAACAAATCCGTGACATACAAGATGACGGCATAGTTAGGGATGCCTTGGGCAATTCACTATGATATTCCTTTGTGAACTTGTAACAAACCACCACAAGCACAAACAATACCCCGCGACCGACACTCGTCTGATCATTGCAGATTTGGACTTTGTAACCTTTATGCCTTTTATAGAGGCACCATTGTAGTTCAAGGAATCTTAAATAATGTAGCTTGTTATTGTGGACATTAACAAAGAATGCTATCATATCTAGGGATAATTATACTTTGTTAGAATATATACATGTATTTAGCTTCTTTGAGTTTTTTTTTTTTTTTTTTTTTTGCATGTCTCATTATTTAGTTTATTTTCGTCATGTGCATATCATCATTCTCCCTACCAGTTTTACTAAATACACATTCAACTTCTGATAATAATAAATAAAGTTGATGATAAATGATACATCTAGTCATAAACTGGTAGCAGCACGTGTTCAGTCAACAACAACCCAGTCAATATCTACATTTGATGTAGTTTATACAAGGCACATCACGTGTTAAGTCCACGAACCAGTCAATATCTACATTTGATGTAGTTTATACAAGGCATATCACGTGTTAAGTCCACGAACCAGTCAATATCTACATTTGATATAGTTATATACAAGGCCAATTACGTGTTTAGTCAACGAACCAGTCAATGTCTACATTTGATAAAGTAATATACAAGGCACATCACGTGTTAAGTCCACGAACCAGTCAATATCTACATTTGATGTAGTTTATACAAGGCATATCACGTGTTAAGTCCACGAACCAGTCAATATCTACATTTGATATAGTTATATACAAGGCCAATTACGTGTTTAGTCAACGAACCAGTCAATGTCTACATTTGATAAAGTAATATACAAGGCCCATTATGTGTTTAGTCTATGAACCAGTCAATATCTACATTTGATGTAGTTATATACAAGGCCAATTACGTGTTTAGTCAACGAACCAGTCAATGTCTACATTTGATAAAGTAATACACAAGGCCCATTATGTGTTTAGTCAACGAGCCAGTCAATGTCTGCATTTGATAGAGTAATATACAAGGCCCATTATGTGTTTAGTCTATGAACCAATCAATGTCTACATTTGATGTTGTTTAGGCAAGGGGCATCATGTTTCCAGTCCACGAACCAGTCATTGTCCACATTTACTGTTGTTTTATACAAGGCACACCACGTGTTTAGTCTACATACCAGTCATTGTCCACAATTGATGCAGTTACAAAAATGAATATGCATAGCGCGTTATGTGTTTAGTCTACAAACCAGTCATTGTCCACATTCGATGTAGCTATATACAAGGCACATCACTTGCTAAGTCTACAAACTAGACAATGTCCGCATTGGTGTAGTTATATACAAGTGACATCACGTGTTCATTCCACGAACAAGTTAATATCAACATTTGATGTAGTTATATACCAGGGACATCACGCGCCCAGTCCACGAACAAGCCACATGTGTACATTTGATGTAGTTATATACAAGAGAAATCTGGTCACGTGTTCAGTCATGAACCAGTCAGTGTCCACATTCGTTGTAGTTGTATACAAAGCACATAACTTTTTTAGTCCACGAACCAGTCAATTTCCACATTTGACGTAGTTTCACCAATTTTCTGATTTTCACCAACACTCCAGAGTGTTTCCTTCATTTCTCCCATTGTGGATAGTATTAATATTCTCCATAAAGGAAGGAAGAGTGGGTCAGTATCGTCAAAGACAATAAATCGAGTAAATTGTGCTGCGACATCACCCGTCGATGGATTTATCTCTAGATTATCTGCAGTCACAGACAAAGTTTTAGTGCCGTCTCTTTCACAACACAACGAACTCTTGACCCAGAACGGACGGCATTCCCTAAGTCTAGCTTTGAACCTTGAATAACTGTTGTGGAAATAATTGATAATACCAGTTTCCATGGCCGATGTTCAGCGAACCATGACGCAGATATGGTCGACTGTCCTCCTCCCCTGTTTTTCGAAGACCCTACCTCGTACTTGTCTTCAAAATATGTGCCATCACTTACTACCCTTACCCATTTCCATACTGCATCCCCTACTTTGAAGGTTTTGAATGTTTCTGTTTCGATCTGACTCAAAAGCTACACAATTACAAGTCCATTGTCAATAGCAATGTTGTCCGCTTCCATTACACAGCTGTTGAAAATAATTTTAATTCTTCTGCCGTTCAAGATCAGATCCTGTAAAATTGTTCTTGATCCGGTAACAGCTTCGCCATTTTCTCCGTGAGAATACACTAACTTCCAGCAGAAGTCAACGTACCACTTGATATCGCTGTTGCACGATGTTTTGAGCGAGTAATATTGATGAACGTCAATTAACCACCGGGATACTTTATATGTTCCACTTGTTGAAAGTAAGAGCATGAACCAGAAAGTGTTGATGTGAAATTCCATGTCGATACGTCTGCTTATAAACCATGGTTATTGGATAGCTACATGTACGTCGCAAGTAATTTCATCATGTATGAACTGTAGACGCGCTCCATGAAAAACAAAATGTTTTCGCGTACTTTCATAAGCATTTACTGTAATATCTGCTCCCTGCTCAGAAGCGGAAATGACGTCAGTTCGACTTCCGCATGATGATGATGATGATGATGATGATGATGATGATGATGGTGATGATGATGATGATGATGATTATGATGATAAACCGCTGTTACAGTACACCGGCTTCACTTCTGATGGTTTTGTTGTCATGTCCCTAAATTGAAGCAATAAATAACAATATATTGTAATCATTTCACAATGAATGACTCGCTCTGAGAGTCATGCCTGCTAAGCCACATGTCTATAGATACACAGATAAATCCTCATATCCTGATCGTAATAGCTAAGGCTGAGGTATTGCCTTGCCATTTTTTGCTAGAAGAATGATATAACCACTTTGACACGATATGCATTTTTTTCATGAGGATTATAACGCATGCAATGATAATCGACGTCCTCCAATTACGAAAGCCGGTTAGGTTTTCATACCCCAACAAGACTAAAAAAAACTTACATCAATGCTTAAGTATATTTCTTAAATATACATAATAATTTATTCAACGATAATTTGAAACTTATTTATTTAACGTGCTATTTTATTGATATATATTTATCAACATTTCTGAAAAGACATATCCTGTAAACATGTCGCCTTTGTTTTACCTTGTCTGATCTTTTTATCTTTTTTTTCTTTCAATAACCCGTCTAAACTTTTAATGGACTACAGAAACAATAAGATTATCATATTTTATAAAATTATCAAATGAGGCTAGTATTCTTCAACATTGAATTGAGTTTATTTTCATTTTTTTTTTAAATATTTTGTTGGAAAGGTATCAAGGGATTTTTTAGGGATGTATATATAAGTATACATACGCTTACCTTGCGAACCAGGTGGCAGCCTGATCTGTGACTTGTTGCGGTCTTTGGTCCGTCGACCCGATTTTCACACTGGTCTGGTACATTTTTCCAGTCGTACAAAGTCTGGTTAGCTTGCGATATATGACACTTTCAAACACGTCATATGACTGTTTTGAAAATATAAACACTGCTAATCCACACACTTGGTCAGTTTCCACATTAATACCTGTTAACTCCACGAAGAAATCAGGTTTTATCTGTATTCGGATTTCAACGCCCTTCGAAACCGCCGATTTCACAGCTGCAACATCGCCGTACAAAATAACACCATAATTATCCACTTCGAATAGCTTTGTCCAATTCGTTGTGCATTCATCTGTAATAAGGGGCAATTATTAACACATCTTTGGGAAAGGACATGGAGCAGAATTGAGTGATATTGAAATACATAATTATTTAAATTATTATGAGGGCGTCTATGTAATAATATCTACATTGCATAATACCATATACTTCATTCGCACTTGGTCAAAGGAACGTACCCTCCTTTCCCCAAATTCAAACATTTCATATACGCAATGTCTCTGCAAACCCCCGAAAAATCTTTTCGAACTCTTTAAATTGCTTTCAAAATTGAATATTGCAGTTGTAATCCACAAGTAGCTATCATAATGTTTATAGCCTAAAAATATTGAATACAGATAACTGAAGGGAGGGTATTCTAAAAATTTGATCATTTGCAATATTTTGTGTCTTTGTAGCAACTTTGTTCAAGAACAATTTTTTTGGGGGGGGGGGGGGGGGGGGGGGGGGGGGGGGGGGGGGGGGGGGACTATGCTTAGCTGGTGTATTTTTCAATCAAATATTTTTTTTGATTTGTTTTTTTTTTTTTTTATTTTTTGATTTCTTTGAAAAAGCACTTCCCTTGTCCTACCCGTAACGTTATGGATTTTGGTATTTTTACCAAGTATTAACAATTGTCTGTGACAAAATTCTGTAACCTTAATTTCAACAATTTAATGTTTATACAATTGTTTTATCATATGCTTATACATTGCATGTAACTGCATGATTGCTAGGGCCTTTTTAGATGGAAGATAAAATCAGGAACATATACAAAAAATGTCTCTGATATAACAACAAATGACGAGGGAAACTTAGTGTTTAATATTATAGAAACAAGAATTCACTGTTATGGAAATTGCAATTCAGAGATTGGCGTTTAGTTCCTAAAATAAACAAAATAATGAATAAATTCGCCTCGTTCATATAAAACTTCAATATAAGTAACCAATCAGAGTACATTTGAAAACAACAATTCATTTTTAAGTACCAACAATGGATATATAACACGACTGATATAAAGTGCTTTCATGTTTTGAAAACAGCAAAGTTAACAACGATGACTGTTATACTAATAAAGGTAGAAACATCAAATGTAAGATGACGTAGGTGTTTTAGAACCCTGTCTGTGGACGACAAAAGTACTTCACTACCTTGACGAACATTGGTATATGTAATATACTGATACCAACAGAAAGCCGCATCAAACTCGTGTTGAAGGCAACAAACTTTAAAATAGACGTTGACAACGCCGAAAAATGAAAAATAGATTCAGATGATTTTGTATCCACATTGATTGAAATAGCGACAGATATTGGAATTTCGAATATCCAATGGAACAGTAATATCGACAGACAAACAAATTTTGTTTCCAAACTTCTGTAAGAATCCGCTACGCGGATTCATACAGTTTGCAAACAAAATTTGTTTCATACCCCGATGAAACTAAAAAAAAAATGACATCAATGCTTAAATAATTGATGCTTATCGCTATTGTGTTACACAGTAATCTCGTCCAAAGATAGGGCGCAAATGCAATAGTTGTTGATACAAATGATAATTACTTTTGCTACTGAATACGCATAGATATCGATAAAAATAAGCACTTTCATTAACATTAGGTCATTTTGATAGGCTTAGTGTCAATTGTTTATTATTATTATTATATATGACTCTAAGTGTTGGGTATACCTACCTACATCCGGGTTATTGCGGTTTTCACTCAGATACCAATTGCCGGTCAATCCTTGTTCAGAAGCACATCTTCCGGTTACGGGGTCAAATGAAACTGCCCTGGGGTCACCGTTAGGTGGTTGTAGCATGGAGAGGCATTGTATAAGACTTTCGGTCCTAAAAGAATCGTTTTGACCTGCAGTAAAGAACCTGCAATCTGGAGATCCCCCAGAGCGCCAATGTTGCTGTACTATAACTGATGTCGATGAAACTACGAAATAGAAAGGACATTTTCAATGTACCATCTAAATTATATATAAAAAAAAATTGTGGTTAGTGTAGGTTTCCCTTGTTTGTGTTTGCAATTACTTTAATCTAATTATATAACAAACCTACGCATGTGGGTTAATGTTGCATTTATAATTAAAAAGAACAAAAAACGTCATGTTTTGATATAAATTCAATATTTAATGATTTCCCGGTTAGTTCTGTTTGTTTTTTTGATCGGATTTTAATGTTAGGTGTCCAACGTCTTTATCGGGATGTTTTCGTCGTTCCTCGTGTTCTCGCGTGGTCACGTGACCGGCTCGAAGGACTACATTAACACTTGGTCGGTAAATATGGCCAGAGCACCCGACCAACGTATTTTGTCGTACAAATAAATATGATACACTTATTCATCGTGCTAAGAAACCGAGAAAAAGTGCTGTACATTCTTCTATTTATTCAAGTATGGTTACATAACGGCGTTATAAACTGGTGTTAATTGAAGAAATGCCGATTAATTGACTACTTTTTAAGTAATTTTGACGATGTTTGTCAATTTCGTAAGAATGTACAGCACTTTTCGTTGCTCTCATACAATTACCTTCACGCTCGTACCTGTTTCATAAGTATTGATTTAGGGTAGTCGGGTGCTCTAGGACGATTTATAGAGCAAGTGTTAATGTTCATTCTCCAATATTGGAACTCTTCAGTGTTTTAAGTATCGAAATCGGCATATAGAAACGAACAAACGTTAATAAACGAATGCAATGGATCGTAATTAATTCAATTAATTATTTACAGATGATTTCCAAAGACATAAGGTATAGTTAGAAGTTTTCGGCTGTACACATGCAAGTTTGTAAATTCGTCACTGTGATGAAACCACCGTCCTCGTCGTTGCCATGACAGCCGATCGAAGCTGCGATCACGAATGCACTGACAAAGTGAAAGTTGAAGTATTTTTCGCAACATGCGGTTTAAACTTAAAATTACAATCACACCTCATATTGATTGGGGTTGTTTAATCATACCTGATCAATTGAATTATCAGAAAACTAACAAAAACATTAAAAAACACAGAATGAAGCCTTCGTGTCAGGCAGTGCAGACACAACGCGGGATCTGTAAACAATGTGACGTCATTGGAATGTACAAGTTGCAACAATGTACAACAATGTATATTTTACATGAATACACTAATGAGCAACAAAACGGGACGCAACATTAACCCACATGCGTAAACATAACATTCTAATCATACTATAGGAGACATATATTATATATAGATTATCAACTTTGTAACTCTATACAGTCAACAGTTTTGTTTCAAAAGGTCTTTACAATTCTAGTCATTCTAAACTATTTTATATGTTTAAATCATATAATATGAACACCACATTGATTTTAGTCGATAATTTAAGACTGAACAGTCAATTGTACAAAAGGATGATTAAGACTCATATGATTCTGAGCTTTAGTATACAAATATTGATAATTGGCTTACTCCATTCTTTTCAGTCGATATTTTTTTTTTTTATTTTTTTTATCTAAATGAGCACCACAGAAATTAATCCTACTTACTAAATCGTCAGTTATTCATAAAAAGCGACTTACCTGATGACTGGATCAGAGTAACAGTCGCTGCTTCCAGCAGCCGTGTCACAAGGACAACATCCATTATGACAATGTCTTTGTGTGACAGTGTGGCTGATTATGTATTCAGAGACAGAAATTTCTTGACAATCAATATTCTATTCGATTATATCATATTGAACTGCTTAAGTTGGTATTTTTGCGAGGATTTGCTTTGCTGCATTTGCGATCCGCAGCGAATATTTATACCGCGAATGCTGAACATTTTATGTGTACATTAAATGCATAGAATTGGTCAACTACTTACTAAAAAAATGTTGACAATGCGGTGTTGCGCGTAATTAAATAAACGTCAAATAGTTCCAGCTGAAAAAAACAACAAAAAACGCGAAATTTAACGATTATACAGTAAAAAGTCATGATATCAGAAACTAGGAATTCATATTAGCTGCGAAAACATTTCCCGAGATCATACCGAATCAAACTGGACAATGTTCAATAATTCTAGGAAATACCATGATTTTGTAATAAGGATGACTGCACAAAAACAAAAGTGAATTAGAACGTATTCGATTCCAGTGATAAATACAATATATGTTGGGAAATTAAATACTGAATCATACAACTGTTTCATCCTTCCATTAAAGCTAGAAGTCAAAAACTTAGAAATCTATAACGTTTCGGAAAAGAAATGAACCTAAATAAATGTTAAACGGTAAAAGATATACCTGGCACATGAGTTTGGTAAAATAATATTGATGTGTATCTTTTTAATAAGTATCCATAGTCCATATTGACAAACTTGTTTGTGATATTTCATATCACAGTAGAGATGAAATGTGACTGCATTGCGATTCATTGTAATCAGTCGGCTCAGTTCAAACGGTAACATGCGTTCTTTTATTAGATGAGAAAGACAATGAATTTCCAAGATGTCAATATGCTCTTGGAAGAGTATTAGGAGCTTCAAATATTGTAAGGCTAGAACATATCAGTATTACGTTTTCATTCTTTATTGGGGAATATTTAGAGTTTATGACGGTGCAAAAATAACTACACGTATAAAATGCTTTCTGATGAATAATAAAATTTTGATGGAGAAACCTTGGCTATATAATGTATTTTAGTATCATCTAGATGGTATTGATATGATAAGATCACAACGCACTTAATGGTTATAGCAGAATATTATTAGATATTTTTCACGATCTTTTAAGTTCATAATGCATCATAAAATTGCCCTTGGGGAAAAATATCTGGCACAGTACTGAAAAGGTTTACTCCGTATTATATAGTGGGCGTGGCGTGTATATTACTTAGTGATATGGGGATATACATACATTTATATATCTATCGACAGTATCATCATATAATACATAGTTTGAGGTCTAGTAAGGTCAATAACAGTTTAGTACATGTACTTAAATATAATACAGCACCGACAACGAATACACGTTTTGTCACAAAAATACATACAATGTAAATGTAAACTGCAACCTACCGTGTTGACATCTAATGTAGGATACTACAGCCGGAGTAAACCTACTAATATGTAGTAAGCCTTTCCAGTATTCTGCTAGATTTTCCCCCCAAAAGCAATAAACTTTATGATGCATTCTGAACTTAATAGCCCTTAAAATGATTAATTAAATTCTGCTATGATCATAACGTGTGTTGTTATTTTTTCATATATTTTTTAATCTATATGATACTAAAATGCATGTATATAGCCAAGCTATCTCTCTCAATATTGCATTGCATTTCAACAGATAAAGTTTTATACGTGTAGTTTTTATTGTAGCTTCATACCCTTCGAACTTTCGGCTCCGATTCTCACAAAAATACACAAAACTGAGTCATCGTGTTGACATATATCTGATATATAGGTTACACACGAGGGGTTGTTCGATATAGAAATTATTCCACTAGAGTAAAATCTTTTTTAAAGACATTAACGACACGAGCTTTAGCGAGTATCTTTTGTAATTTTTAAAAAATAACTTACGAGTGTGAAATAAATCCCATATCCAAAAATCACGAGTCGTGTGACTTGGTTCTACCACAATGATATCGACTTTAATCGAAGGGGAATGTGGCCGTCATTCTATTATTGATGACGTTAATAACAATTGCAGTTCCGGTCGAAGTTCAAATTCTTGATCAATCAAAAGACCAGAAGGTTATATGATAACACATCCAACAGTCAGCACATTTATAAAATGGACTTAATGTGGAATAATACAGGGTATTGTGGTAGAAATAGAGGTTACACAACGAGTGATTTTTGGATATGGAATTTATTTCACACTAGTAAGTTATTTTTTAGAAGCCACAAAAGACACGAGCTTTTCATATCCAATAATTACGAGTCGTGTTACCTGTTTCTACCACAATAATATCGGCTTGAATCCAAGGTAAACGTGGCCAAGTATAATTTCACGTATCAAATAAAATGTACCGGTGACGTCCGGGACCCGGTGATGTGACGTCATTCGATTATTGATGATGTCAATAACAATTGCAGCTTAGGTCAAAGTTCGAATTCTTGCCCAATCAAAAAACCGGAAGGTCATATGATATATATCTATCCAACAGTCGGTACATTTATACAATGGCTTGAGAGTGGATAACACAGCGTATTGGTAGAAAAGATATTACATCATCGGTATCGTAGGCACTAATGTTGACATATCTAATATACACTTATTGTCACAAAAATGTATAAACTGACACCCATCGTGTTGACATATATCTAATATACAATAATTGTCAAAATAATGTATAAATAGAGGTTACACACCGAGTGAGTGTTGGATATGAAATCTATTTCACACGAGTAAGTTATTTTTTAAAAGTTACAAAAGACACGAGCTTTAGCTTTTAAGAAAAGTAAATATTTTAATATCACCTTAGAGTACATTGGTTAATGTATTTAATAATTCAATATTAATATTATTTGATGTGATGGATTTGTGTATTATTTATATGCAGAAGAGTTTCGTTGAAATTTGGAGATTTATATCTTGTTTTAAAGAGTTAATATGTCGACAGTACTGTCTGTTTATGTTCTTGATATTATTTTGTATTTGTCTTCAGCTTTGAACTATTTCAATAATTTATAAGTTCACTTTTCCAGAGAATAAGTGATGTTATCTTGTAACATTTTGATAGAATATTATTTAGTTTGGACCGCGATAAATGAAAGCGGCCCTGTTAAGTTCTAGTACACTAATCCACCACTTCCTAGCTGTATCATGCTCTCATAAGATTGGCCATGTAATGCAGATAATCGTGGCAATATTGTTCACAATAATTTTATTTTGGCCAGGATTCGTCCCCTACGCTCATAACATTTTACTTAAATAGTGGAAACCTAAGATAAACCCGTGTTTCCTATGTGTTCATGATCATTCAGACGTTTCAATGCACGATTGTGATCCGCATAAAGCGTTTGACGTGACAAGTTGAATGTTTATTTTTCTCTCTATATTTATTAAGTTAATATATGTAGAGATGATCATGTGGCGCTTTATGATTAGATAGAAATGATTAAATGATTTGAAAAATGATGAAATTATTAAGTGTTATGCATTTATGCTGTTCTTAATAAAAAAAAAAAACATTAACAAAAACAAAACAAACAAAAAATAAACAAAAAACAAAAACCCCCAAAAAACAACAAAACAACAACAACAAAAAACAAAAACAAACATACAAAAAGCAAAAAAGAAGATAAAAAAAACCCCAAAAAACCCACCATGGTGATATTGTTAAACACAATTATGAAAACGGACACTACGTTTAAGGTAAAAAATATTTACATGTGCTTTACATGCAATTGCTACATTTACGACAGGATATTACATTTTAAATTGCCTTATTTCTTGTTAGAGCCCCAACTTGCAAGATGCAGATACGATGTTCAAGGGAGACTTCCCTGGATTGTTGTGACAAATGTCGGTTGCTGACAAAACGACACATTAACGACATATGCAGGTTAATGAAAAACATAATGATCTCCCTCTAGGAAAAGCATACTTACTTGTTTGCTATGAAGCACCCCACCGATGCCGACTTCATAGTGGTACTACCCAGCAGAGCACCCCCACAATTCACATTTTACTGACAATGGGCAGATCGGGAGGGACTTCGCTTGGTTTTTCCCGACTCTGTTCTGATGGGCCTGAAGGAAGTAGTTTAATTAGTTTGATATGTATAATCATAACAATAACATGTTATTGTGATTTTATTTATTGTTCATGATTTATCAATTGTGTCTGGCCTTTCAGATATGTAACTTGACCAAGGTACGTTTCATTTGTCGTTATAAATGGAATCATAATGCAAGCAATCAATGTAAAACATGTTGTTGTCATAAACACCAGATCTTTACTGACATATCAGATTAATGATGAAGCGATCCGGATGATATTTCATACCTCTTGGTAACTTGGTTTGATGTTGGCGATGTCATTACAGAGTGAACATATCATTGGAGCAATGACAATGCAGATATTAGTCTATAAGGTACTGGAGATCGGTACCACTTCCAAATGAAACAAAATACGACATTTTCTATCTCTTGGTCGGATAGATAATTCTGTAAAAAATAGATGGATGAGAACTTTAAAATTCGTATAACTCTGACATATAGCAAAGCCCTACCCCTCTTGTAGTATTGGTAAGGGACAAGTAGAGGGAGTGTAAACCCTGCCCCTTGTGGAACTGGTGAGGGTCTTCTGATCGGGAGAGTGTAAACACTGCCCCTTGTGGAACTGGTGTGGGTCTGATGAAGAGAGTGTAAACACTTCCCCTTGTGGAACTGGTGAGGGTTTGATGGAGAGTGTAAACCATGCTCCTTGTGGAACTGGTGAGGGTTTGATGGAGAGTGTAAACCATGCTCCTTGTGGGACTGGTGGGGGTCTGATGGAGAGAGTGTAAACACTTCCCCTTGTGGAACTGGTGAGGGTTTGATGGAGAGTGTAAACCATGCTCCTTGTAGAACTGGTGAGGGTCTTCTGATCGGGAGAGTGTAAACACTTCCCCTTGTGGAACTGGTGAGGGTTTGATGGAGAGTGTAAACCATGCTCCTTGTAGAACTGGTGAGGGTCTTCTGATCGGGAGAGTGTAAACACTGCCCCTTGTGGAACTGGTGTCGGTCTGATGAAGAGATTGTAAACCCTGCTCCTTGTAGAACTGGTTAGAGTCTGGCGAAGGGAATATAAACCTCACCCTTTGTGGCAATGGTAAGGGACAAAAGGACGGAGTGTAAACCATGCCACTTGTAGAACTGGTGAGGTTCTGATGGAAAGAGTGTAAACCCCATCCTAGGTAGTACTGGTAAAGGACTGAGGAGTGAGTGAGTGAAAACCCCGCTCTTTGTGGTTCTGCTAAGGGACTGGTGAAGCAAATGTAAACTCCGACCCCTGTAGTACTGGTAACAGACTGACGGAAGAAGCGTTAGCAAGTCAGTGATTGGTCGGAATTCGTCTTGTAACAGAAATCGTTTTCAATTGAACTTACATCTGTAGTATATCTAAAGAACTTTTCGTATCCGACTCCGTAATCCCGCTTTTGTTTGTTGGACCTATTGCATTTGAAACGTAAATCCATGATACAAAGCTTACAAGCAGTTTTCGGTTATTATAAGGGCAAAAATATATTACTACAAATAGCTAGTCTAATGTGCGTAAATGACTTTTAATGCCAGAGTTGTATTTTGTGTAATATGATTACTCAAACAATTAAAAGTAAAAACCAATGGTCTTGTTGCAATAACACCTTGGTTTGCAAGAATTAATCCTTTTTGATTTATTACTTTATCATGAAACTTTAGAACTTCATTGATCAAAACAAATATCATTTGTATAACACTATCAAAGATCTTTTTATTGAGATTAATACCTATGATTACAAACGGTTAGGAAATTAAGTTTTGTGATGCGTACGATTTTCCTTTTTTGCAATGTTAAGTGTCTTTATGGATCAAATCCAATTTCCTTGTGAAATACAATCTACAGTCATATTTGCTATTACCCTCATTTCTGAGTATAAAACTGTGGAAAACTTATTCTTGAAGCCATAATATCGGAGTTTTCCCAAAGAGTAAAGCGTAAAACATGGCTAAGTTGCCGTACATCATACTGAATATTTGTTTGTGTCTTTCCTTTGTTCATTCGAAAAGCGTTTCCTTTAATCACAACGCGGATGAATGTTTCCAACAATATGCCGTCGATCTGTGTAACTGTTCCTGTGAGGGTCAGTGTGAAGAAAACCCTATCTGCTGTGACACTGGGAACATAACTAACGGGAATCTTACTGCAAATTTCCACAGTTATTTTACCTGTGTCCCGAATACATATACCTCTCATCTGATTGTAACGATATGCCCGGATGAATGGACCGATGAAACAACACGGCATCTTTGTGAAGAGCCTACTTCATCTACACCAGAAGAGGTAAACCTCGTGACCGTGGAATATTTGGGGTTTGAAATAACATTTCGAAACATATATTGTGCCGTTTGTCATTCACAGCTGACGTATTCTTATTCTGCTTATTATTTCTCTGCTGACAATTGCCCCGGGGGACTGATATGGGCACTTACGCAGAAGGAATTGTTAGAAGATGACATTCATTTCATTGCCAATCATTGTGAAAAATATATTCCTGATAGTATTAACAACATTGCGAACCTTTGTAGCTGCCAACACCCTCTACACACATTTACGAGTAACAAAGTGTTTTTCCAATGGACTTACGCCAATCATGTCAATTTAAAACCCATATTTACACCAAACTGTAGCAGCAATTCAGTAAGTATGTTTTTTGTTTTCTGCAGTACGAAAATGTTTTTTCAGCTGATCAAAAATAACATTAACGGTTATTCATTCAATCAAATTTCCACTGTTGTACATTTAAAGGTGGTGATCGCCTAGGTAATAAAATATCGAAAAAAATTTAACTTCACCAATGAATAGTTTTGGCTCCAGATGTCCTTTCTTCTTTCACGTACCTTATTGACCAGGAAAAACTTGCCTAAGAGAGGACTGTGCACATACATTTATGTCGAAAGCGGGGCAACATGTAACATTGGTTTTGGTGAATTTGTGTACGCCAGTGATTTCCGTCTGCACTGAAGTAATTACACCTTTTCGAAATTTGCGTTACGTTAAATCTTATTGGGTATAACGACATCCTTATGTAATAGGACTGGTATACAATATCATGAGTCAAAAGTTCAACTCCGGTTTTGAATTTAGTAAGTTAACCAGATGTTCTGTCATGTTAAGATAAAAGAAAAAAACGAATCAATGATATACATTACCTGTAATGTACGTTTTTGCAACCGCTTATATATATTCAACATGATTATAACACTATATAGATAATACAAATATAGGCCTAACCACTGGTTGAACTACTGTATCTCAGTACTACATGATTCACATCGCCCAGAGTCCCACAAACAGTTAAAAGATAAAGGGACAGGGAGAGAAGTGGGCTTACCTGTAGGTTAGTGCTGCCGACACATTCTAGATCCCCGACTTCTATACCCGAAATCATAATAGAAATTTTATAGAAATGATAATTATTTATGATATTGATCCCTCCATTACTTTGGTAAATGTATAACATTTTTCTGATAAATAACTATCAATATGCATCTCAGCCATAGTCCACATATTATAATCGTTGTATTTTCTACATGCAAGTCATTATTGTCTGTATTTCAGGTTTTATATGGACAAAATGAAGAATGTGAATTAGGATTTAAAATAGTGAACGGCACCTGCAGGCAGATTCTCGCCTTAAATAGATGTTTAGATCTTTATACTTTTGTTTCCTCTTTTGATAAGTTTGCTGACGGGTATCTGCAAAGTGAGACCATGATGCAAACCTCAATAAGCACGGCTGCGTTCAAACTGTTTCAAATATTAGAGAGGTCAGGGTTACATAATTTATGGATTGCAATATACAGATTTCGCCGATATGATGGAATATTCCAAGAAAATGGTGGCAGTTGTACGCTCATCTACACAGACCTCATAGTCGCTCGTCCCGACGAAAATGAAATGGTGCATCTCAGAGAGGCATTCGATTCCTGCATATGTAACTTCCAATTCGTGGCAGATAGAGAACAAACACCTAGTAATGAAGTCTGTGAAATAGACAACATACCTGTATATACATCAGAAAACTTGTTTACAGAATATTCGATACTGTGTTACTCAGAATTGGGTAACAATTGGAAAGATAAGGAAGTACGTCGTTTCAATGATAATATTGGGTGTGACAGTCGTTTAGATACATCTCACGCTATCATCCTCAAATGTCCTGACGGCTGGAGGGAAGAACGAACTCGCCAAATGTGTGAAAACACAGAACAGATCACACTGGACGAACTGGTACCGGTCATTGCTCCAATCAACATCACAGGTCTACATGTGACGTTTAGAAACAAATACTGTGCAATCTGTCATGGCCAACATGACTATCAGTCTGTACCTCTTATCGTTGATGCGGTTGCTTGTAATATAGAGAACGGCTTACGCAATTTTCTTCGTACCAATATGACCATCACCGAATCTATTGAATCATTCATACAAGAAAAACAATGTGTCTTATATGTGTTTTCTGGTTATACTGATGTGTTTAGTTCCTGTCCGTGTCAAATGACCGACAGGAAATACCTTTTGGAGGTATTTCTTAACGAGTCACAAATCCCAATATCCAATTTGAAGTGTCCTCAGATTAAGGTATGTTGATTCTGTGTTCTTTTCCAATGTAATCCTTTTTCTTGGACGACCATAAGAGAAAAAGACAATACCAAAGATTTTATACTGAAATTAAGATTTTTTAATCGTTAGTTTGCCTCTATTTTTATGCTAGATTACCCTTTTAGTCTGTAGTCGTATTGCTTTTTTTTTTTTTTTTTATGTAATTTCAGTTATTGTGTCTTCACACTTAAGATAAGCAGAGGGTTTCATGTACACTTTTTAGCTACTTTTGTATACCAAAGCCTTGGCTGAAAGCTACATCGGAGTGGGAATTAAAAAGAATAAATAAATATGACGAACGCTCAACTCCAAACTAAAAAGCAATGCGTTGGGGGGCATAAGTAAGATTATATCTTATTTCAAATAAAAAAAAATGAAAATGTCAAAACTGGAATCGCGCAAGTCCCATATTGGCTCCATTATCATAGAGTTTGCATTAAAATTTGAGATAAATCAATTTTTAATAACAGTTTTCAATGCTTTTAAATAGCAGGTGATAACCTTTCAATAACGTCTTAACAAACATGAATGAACATTACTGAACTATCATGGAATGTTGATTTATATGTCTATGTGTTTTTTTGTTTCATTTTGCGACCAGGAGAACGGAATGCCAAAGTGGAAGGATTGTGGTGTTGGATATATGGAGATCGGTGGAGAATGCAGAAGGATATACCTACCAAGCGGATGCTTTATAAACTATAGATTTGTCTATCCTCTTCTTGGAACTGTTGATGATATGGACGAACATTTAATCACTGCTATCATGACAAATTTTTATCAGAGTATGGCTTACCCAGAGTTTGTCTACGAGTTTAGCGAGTACGTCATTGTCCCTGGATTAACAAAGAACAAGAAACAATGTATCGAGATATATGTCGATGTATTGTTCTTACAACCATTCAATGAGAACCAGCAGAGGGCCATCGATGGTATCAGTCAGTTTCCATGTCCAATCGTTGGCAATTGCACCGTGACTTTCCTTCCTATTGGACACTTGCTTTTGGATCGATTTTGCAATCCGGGTACTGACCAAAAATTATCTGTTTCGAATTCTTCTTCACAGGACCCACTTCTCTATCTCGTTCACTGCTTAATATTTTATTATTTCATTTTTTTCTTTATTTCGTATAATCTTGGTTGACACTGCTAGTGGATTACAGTCCCTGAGGATTGCCATAGCCAGTATGTCAAGTTTTAACTAATTTGAATGCTGAGGTAGCACACTACAGTAGGACAGGCTGGCCATGGGCGATTTTTTTGTTAAGCGAATAACTCCTATATTATGATATGCATAAAAAATAAAAAAAAAAAATAAATGTACACTATAATTGGTATATTCAGTATGAAGTAGTACATACAAGCTTCACATTTGTTAAAACAAAAATTAATAAATTGGTTGCGGATTTTAAATTTCCGGATTTTCCGAAAGTGTGTTTACACAGGAAATTTAGTTTTGCCTACAGCGAAAAATGGAAGCCCACCGAAAAGGTAAGATAGCAGGAAAACTTAATTTACAACATATGCCAAAACAAGATTAATTCTGTCTTTGGGATAGAGATACTTAATTTCAAATAGGTTTCAGAAAAAAAATTGTGTAGAGAATTGTGTCATTTTGGGTCAAATATAATATTTTGCAATTTTTTAGCATTTTTTTAAGCTGTTACCATGGTATTCACAGCTCTAAACATCACAGAAAATATAAGTTTACTTATCCTTCAGAGCTGTATTAAAATTGCAAATTGTTGTACAGATAAAAAATATATATACTTTATTAGAGGTAATATGCAGGGTTAACTGTCAATGTTTACATATCTAAAATATGTGCCATATTTTTCAGAATTGGGCATTTTTACTGTACACTGCTACCTGACACGGTTAAGTATTTATTTATTTATTTTTGTTCCAAAATATATGTGATTTTTTAAAAAATAATGGTTTTAAATTGTAAACCACTTATTTGGCCTTAATACCTCTTACATGTTGCAATATATATATATATATATATATCAGATATATGTCACCCCATTACGAGCCCAAATGTTTTGACCTATCAATTATCCATTGATTTGCATTATACATTGGTTAATGTTAAATAATAATGCAGATATATTGTGTTTAGTGATCTTTTTGTGCTGCCTAATGGTCCATAATGCCTCTATCATAGATAGCAAGATATCTTCAATGAATGTCTGTGTCGATACAGTTGGGATTCTTAACCAAAATATATATACACATTTTGATAAAACAAGGTATTTAGTTTATATCAATTGAGGTTATTAACGGCCAGTGCTTTGCGGGGACGTAAAAGTACTCGTCTGCTTGGCCGGAGATGATCTCTTCAGGCGAGTAAATGATGCAATGTCGCATGCATATTGAATAAAAAAAATAACACCATTATAGATATTAGGTATAATTTGGCATAGGTATCTTGTAGTTTTTCAATCAGTTCATTTTCGAAAATCATAATCGAACTTTCGTAAGCGATTTCCTAGTTGTTAATTTTCCATTTTAAATTGTAACATTCCTGCTTCCTACACTTACGGTGTTTTGTGATTCAATATTCATGATCTTATTATGAGAATTCATGCGACAGATGTAGATGTCGACTACTACCGGAAATAACTCACAAAGCATGGATCCGAGCGATACAGGTTGATGAAAACTATCGGGAAGTTTGTGGTCTACATCTCGATCTCATTGTACCATCAATGGTCTTCATACAAATGTATACATCATTCGGATTACCCCTCAGCTAACGATTCTGACCTGTTTTGGAAAATCCTAACTTATTTTCCATCAAAAACATGCATATGATAAAGGCGCTTTAAATTATCTAGCAATAATAAAATTGTAATTACTGTTTTATGGAAGTAATATAAATTATATATATATATATTATCTGATACTTATGGTATACTGCATTCTTGCCAATATCTTGACTTTTCAGAACTCTGAAATTCAATCACATAACGATTGATATAGTTATTTACACTAATTGCTTGATATGTGTAGAAAATAAGAAAACGAGATTACGTTAGAAAATAATGCATTGTACTGTGTGTTCGCCAAGATGCTAGAAAAGTAGGATACAGAAGGTCAGACTTTCCCTGCCGTAAACATGGGATGCTACAATACTGTAACAGAGAATAGATAAGAGATATGATTAATATACACTTACAGAGAGTATTGACTAGGTATTTATTACTTACGACATTGTTATCGACACCATGATACCTTGATAAATACCGGTCGATACAAAGAAAATAACTTCCAGATATGAATAAAACATCCTCCGGTTCAATAAGTGTTTCATTTAAATAGAAGTAGTACTGCTCATATGGTTTCCTGTTTAGTAAGTTACTTCTTGAAACATTGATTTCAGACTGATTCTCCTGGGGTTGTACCTTCACTGCTGGAAATGGAAGTGAAATAATAAGGAAGTAATACCATAAGCGTTGATGAAACATTGTTGGTTCAAGAAAAAAATTGTCTTTAGAAACACGAAAATTAAACCAAAACGGGCTTTAGGAAGCGTTGGTTACATACATTCCACAAGGTATAATCGAATGTATGTTAAAATACCAAACGTTCATAGCATTTGACGGCTCAAATCGGTAATTACAATATTTACTATTTATTCTCAACATTATTGCAACTTGCAGTGATGGTGAAAAGTTCTTCCCCAAGTGCATAAAAAGTATGTGCATGTTATTTTCAATAACCATGACATCGCACCATGAATATGATGACAAAATGGCCAATGTTGATTATCGATCCAAGTTTGACTTCCAACCATGGTACTTTTTCACAAAGCTTCGTAACTTACGAATTTTCGGAAATATTTACGAAGAATTTACGCAAAACTTACGAAGTCGTATTTCCGTTTCACAAAGATGTTCGTAACTTTTTTGTATCATACGTCAAAATCGTTATCCCGGTAATATACCGCAACATGGAGATTAAAAAAAAGACGCTTTTGGGATGATAAGTGTACGCCGGTTCTTCACCTGTGCCCCGTACACAGACATTGATCTTTACTTTGTTTTATCCAAACAACCGCATTATTGAAAGAAGAAAAATATTCTTAAGAAGTAAGATTTTTGGCATAATTTTATTTTCCGTGTAACAGATTCTTTAACATTTTCCTTATCCTTGAATAATTTTCACGTAACGCTGGTTCCGAAAAATGAAATATTTCTAAATATAGATCGAAATGACTGACAGATGTATATATAGTCAGGATAACTAGAAAACATGTAAATTAGACTTCCATAAGACTCCTCAATCCCTTCTATTCGAAAGCTGATGTATTAATGCAAATAAAAATGGATGAACGAAAACGTTCAGGAAGAGAACAGTACCATAGTCCGCTAGCAGACTAGAAAAAAAATGCCATAAAGATATCTTTCGGAGGCAAAAATAGGAATGAGGAAACGGAGAAGCCTTTATCCTACTTGATACGTACAATGTACTTAGTACAGATGGGTTGAAGTTACCTTTTGTGTACGCTATGCCCGGTTCAGTGTTGCTTTCTACTCTATGAACTTTTTAACTTAATGTCACAAGCTACATGAATTAAGAAAAATGTGTTTATCTGCTATATCAATAACTATTGATGGTACATTGAGCGGATTTTTAATGCGATGAAATAATGAAATACTTAAAGCTCGATAAACATAATATTTTTTGGAGATTAGGACATAATTTCTAACATATTTGCTGGAAATCAAACACCGGTTTGATGAAAGGTAGGACCATATACTGTTTGAAAAACAAAATTATCACATCACTGCAAACAAAAACAAAAACAAAAAAAAAACCAAAAACAAAAAAAAAACAAAAACAAAAAAAAAAAAGAAAGGGAAAAAAAACCACATAACTAAACAAGTTAAAATTGAAACAGAGATATCGGTGCTGAATCAATATATTGATACTATGTATGTAGGCAGCATATATGGGAACAAAGTTATTTTAACAAAAGGAAACTATTAGTTGCTGATTATGTTAAATATTCTTACTGCGAAAATAAAATAAAAAAATCAGAATCATGAGAAGTCATCTGTTGTATAAACAAATACAGTTTATACCACACTTGGAATAAACAGTAAATGCGTTTTGATTGGCTAACGGATGAAGACCGCTACGCGCGGTCGCGGAATAACGCACAGATAGTAGTTTGCATCGGTTTCCCTGATAACTATTTTCATATGGATTTTTATCAATTTAATACTTTCGAAGTTTTTGATTGACTTTATCACTTTTTATTGTCTCTAATAAGCTATAGTTTTTGCACATATTTCTGAAATTATCAGGTTTTTTTTATATTAATTAGCGCTCTTTAACAACCGGTCATATCTTTTCGTTCGAAAGTACATTATCAACCAAACACACGGCGGAATCCTTGGAATTCATTGTGTTAGCACCAGGTCATACAAACTTGTGGTATTTGCTTATCATATTTCTATCAATCACTCTCGAAAGTTTTTTTTTCAAAAGTTACAAAACAAAACAAAACAAGAAAAAAAAAAAAAAAAACAAAAAAAACAAAAACAAAAAACTTACCAAATCTGGTATTTGTTCTCATTATAATATATAATTTCATTATTAGCACTTTTTAGATCAAAACAAGTAAACTATTTTCTGTCCGCTGCTTCTAAATATTAACATTGTATCATACTTTTAATGATGGTGATTGATATATTTATGTATTTTTATTTACAAATAAGCATGTCATGTTTTGTAGATACATGTAAAAATACGATATGATTCTTATTTTCGGTTTTCAAGAGGTATCAATAACATGTGTAAATAAAGCGTCTTTTTAATTACAAAAGCCACATGAACGAATGTTAAGAGTGTACCTTTTTTTAAAGGATACTTGACAAGAATAATATTCTGTCCATTATCAATATTCAATCTTTGAAATAGGGGTATGATAAAAAGGTGTTTGCTGATTTGTGTTCAAGCATCCAAGCTTATAATTAATTTCTGAAACTGCTTTTTAAATTCAAAATGCATCTTGATGTACATTTTTACTTATTCATAAAGGATTCTTTTGAACAAATCAATAAGCAACGTCAATGGTTGTGTTGTGACGTCACGTTTTTCGTGCCATTCACGTTTTTTCATCGAGGTATGAAAAGAAAAACTCTGCAAGCTGCCTGCTGCATGCAAACATATTCTGCACAATGTGGTACATTTCTGGCTATTCAATCCCCTTTAAATTATCTTTCTCATAACTATTAAATCTTAGCTTCCACATATCTTTCCTGTGATCAGTTTGGATAAGGGAGGTTTTTGGTAATACTCCCATGCAGTATAAAATTAGAACGACTTAATATAACGCCTTGCGGAATCCGAAACGGTTGTTTCCTGTCGATTACATAAATATTTCAAACTGTTCAACATACAAAGCAAACCTGTTATGATTCAATCAGGGAATTATGGAATTTGTAATTTTATCCAATTAGATCTTCAGTATAAAGAATTTCCATCAACCAAAACATATGATTGTTAATATTGTAAAAAGAAGAACAGGAATATCTACTTATGTGAAAGTTTTATGGGAAAAAATAAAAATAAAATATCATGTATTTGTTGATTTGGTAAATTGAGACGTAAAACTTCCATTAAATCGTAAGTAGATGCTTTTTTTGCAAATTGTATGTGTCGAATATCCCTTTAGATAATTTGTCGTTTACAACATGTATATTTATCAATGTCATCGTTGAGGCAAGGTATATCGAAGCATTTACATGTAATTTGTAGGATATGTATTTTTCAAAAGCATGTTTTAATTTATCAACATAATGAAATTCGAATGTACATCATTGACTATTGCCGTCATTTTCTTTGTTATAAGGAGTGCGTGCTGGATTGAGCATGTGCTTGGTTAGCATTAGCACGTTTTAGATTTGTACTTTGATATACGAATTAAATATTGCTTAATGATTGTAAATACAGACTGTTTACACAACGGTATATTTTAAAGCTAGGTACGTGGACAATTATTATCTTTGAGTACTTATCCTGTTTGATATGTTTTGATTATAATTTTAATTTCATTTAAAGATTCTCTTTGTCCATGTGACAACTACAATAGCACCCCTGTACAAATAAGAAATCATTTGCCCCAAGTACATTGTTTGTATTTATGTTTACATGTTTATTCAGCTTTCATTCAATTTCTTTGTAAGTGAACATATATGTTTGATATTATCTTCTTGTTTTTTTTTTAGCTTTTTTAGCAAAGACAGACACTAAAATGATATTTATCACCAAGTTCCTACTTCCTTTACTTGACAAAAATAATCAGAAACAATTTTATTCTCGTCTACAAGTCTTAATTAAACGGTAAATGCTACCGTTGCGTTTTATGCACACGACACTTATTCCTCAATTACCCTTCTCGTCCAATCTCTTTTGCTGATCAATTTGTCATGTCACCTTTTTATTTATTACAAAACGGTTCACCTGAAGTTCAACGTCAATATGAACCTTGATTTCCTGTATGCTGATCTGAACTATCATTGTCAGAAAAATAATTGGATTGAATTTCCACAATGCGAGTGTTATCGATAACTATATAATATTTTAAAATGATTCACTTAATATATTAGTAAATATTCCATATCAGTGTTCCTAGTAAAAGTGTTATAAAACTATGCTGTATGCTCTGGGGCCCCCAACGGGATAAAAAGGGCCCCATAAAGGGACATAACCAAAACAGAATAAAATTACAAGAAAATGTATGTGTTACAGCATAAAATCAGCTATTTGCATAGCTTGCATATACATGTACATTATATATGAGACGTTTGTTTCATTTATCACATTAACACATAACGAATTTAAAACAAAAACATAACTTTTTTTTTCGAGGGGGGGAGGCAAAAGGGGCGAACTCAAGAGCTATTAAATTATCTTAAAACATAACAATGCTACGCTTAACGATTATACGACAACACTGTAACAGTGATGATTCTAATGTAGTGTTAATTAGCAGGAGGGTCAACCCCTCACTTGGGTAAATCCAATGTTCTCAACTCGGTCTCGGCAAGTATTAAGCATCTAAACCATAAAGAGACAGTTGGCTGGCTACGCGAGTATATGATGCTATGCCCACAAGAGAATGGTTGAATCTATATCTCTCAACTCGGTGTAGGCAAATGATGTGCTACAAGTGCCGGAAGAGGGTTAAGCCCACTATGCAAACTATACGATGAAGTCGCACCTCCCTCGACTCACTGTAGCAAGAGCTTATAAAAACAGGTAGAAGAGGAGGACATATTAGCCATATAGTCAACTCAGTGTAGCGAATTGTTCACTAAAAGTGCCGGTGACTAAATTTGTGAAGGGTAATAACTCTGCATCCAAAATTTGGGGGGAATTTGATTATCAATTATCACCGACAAATAATTGATATTAAAAGATAGCCAAAAAACGAAGGTGAATGACAAGTGGGCATGTACAGCTATCCAAGTTTGCATATAGTTAAGTTAATTAGGGAATTTATAATATTCTTAATGGAGAAAAGCAGTATAATATTATTATTATATACTCTGTACATTTGCTAAGGACTTTGAAATTAAAGTTATTCCTGCACTTTCAATATTGTGTAAGCGACTTCTTTTGTATTCAATTACCTATCAATATTGTATGGATTCTTAGCATTATTATCATTGAAACGCATCCCTAGAACTTGATTAAACAATTAAAGCCCTAAAGAACATAATGTACATAATGTACATTTTCTTTCATGTTGGTTGTATGGTGGGGCTAGTGGTGGTTGTCGATTAAAATTAGCCAAGGTGCTGCCACGGCTGGTTATAGCGATTCTGAGCCAACTGACCCGTCAATGACCCTGAATTTCGGCCCCGACTCTGTGACGTAGACCTTGACCAGGCCCCCTTGACAGTACTCTGGGTATGGCACCTTTATGACAAACTGTATCTGCTGTTATAGAAATATTTATGAAACAAGATACAAGATGGAGCCTGTAGTACATTATAATTAAGTGTCATCATAAACATTGATTTTCCTTCATAAGCATTAACATACAAATGTACATTCTTTGTGTTTTACATCAGGAAGATGACTGTGTTTAGTTCAAATCCTATTTATACTTTTTTTTTGGAATTGAAACAGAGATTGCCTTCCGCTTGGATAACATATCTGGTCAAAACATAGGAATGTGGAAGGAATATTGAAAGAGCTGAGCTATATGGAGATCCTAACGTCAAGACTACATAGAAGGAGAGATGTTTCAAAACTATTACATTTACATTGTATTATCCCTCGTAAGCCCTATATGATCTCTTGAAAAAGGGAGGGGAATCTGGTAATTGAACATGTAACAAGAGTTAAGTTAGCCACACTAATAATCGTACATTTCGCTGTTAATATCTCTATAGCTAAACGCACGAATGTTGCGAAAAATTGTTTATACCATCAAAAGAGAATACTATTTGTTTCTCAATAATCTCATCAATTTTTACTTATTACTTATTCATTTCTAAAATCATCAAACACTGGAGCCGATTTCACCTTCAAAGATATTGAAACATTTTGTAAATCCTTCACATTCAAAGACTTCAAACCATATTTTGTATACAGCTGCTGACAATTGTCATTCGCTGATTTGATAATATATTCTAAAGGATTTATCCGCCATTTTGAGGATATTACCGTGGAATTGACTCTTGTTTTGGTCTTAGATGTCAGTCGAGTAATTTCTTTTTCAACCCTTTTTGTGAACTTCATACCAGAAAACTTGTACATTTGTTTGGTATATGTCAAAGGTTCTCTCACTATGTCTTCATATTCAGTAACCATTATTCTACCAGGATATTTTCTATTTAGCACCTCCCGGGTATTAATGTCATCATACACACGATTGCAAAATCTCACAACTGATCGCTGCATGTTATCCCTTGTATATCGACCCGCTTTAAATTGCGAGATCAGAGTTGATCTTGGATCACGAAGTAAATGGATGATTTTTAATGTTGGAATATTCTTCAGAAGAGACTCCAAAGCATGAAGAGGTATGCGTATTATTTTTGCAACGATATATTCTGAATCCCGACATGCTTTTGTAATAATACGTATACAACTTCGTCCTTTCTCTAGATTGGCTTCTAGTTTTGTCTTGTTCATGCACAATTGGAACTTTGAGGAATCCGTACAGGTGTGAAAGAAGCCATCCTGGTAAAAAGACAACGGTAGATTTTCCATTGTACATGTAGACAAGTCTCCAATGGTGTCAGCAGATATTTCCATAAAATTCCTCGGATTTCTGCAACATTGAAAGAGTAATATATTTTAACATATAAAGAACATATTAGGGGATAAATCTTTCACACCAGGAGGCTTCAAAGTTCAGCTTCACACTAAATAGGTAAATATGTGCCTCCAAACAAGGTAAATCATTATAACTAATCCGGATGGTTCCTGTCGCTGCTGATTGTCAAAATCACCATCTTTCTCGAACTGGAATTTTTAGCGACCTGCGCATCGGTCGGCTTTTTGGCAATGTTTTAGATGGTTGTGATCCCGCGAAACTTACGATGGACAGAATGAATATTTTTGCAAACTTACACATTAACAAAAGTCTACTCTTTATTTTCAATAACTATAGCTTCAAAGAATTTTTTTTAATCATGCCGTTTCTCTTTCTCTCTCACACGATCTTTTCAAAATTCACAGAATATTGAAAAATCTTCTGATGGCGAAAATTTAAATATATATATTTACATGTATATAGCAAACGGCAAATGCGAAATACCGCTCGATATAGGTTTATTCTAGCGAAATGTGCAGGTAGGACATTCAATACAGAATACAATATCAAGAAATACATGTTGGATGTGCTGAATCGTCAAGTCAGCATATTGTCTGTCAATGGTTATAGGGACCCAGGGAGAAATTATATAACATGGAGTAGAATTGTATAAAACAATAATTTACAAAATAAAAGAATTCTATTTCTTTAATAGTGGTCACCGCCGAAGCGCATTGCAGTTTTCTTTTTAAATTGAACGAAGTGCAAATTAATTGCCTGTATTCATAATTACATCTCACGTAGCACTGGTGTCCGAAATTGTGTATAATTACACAAATATAAATGGAAATATATTACCGATCAATAATCGTCATGACAACATGCATATGAGGCTCCCAAATAAGGCTTCCCAAGCCCATAAAAAACAGAAATGTGATATGACACAGACAGTACTTCAAGATATTTTTGGAGGAAAGATTGTGGGAATGTTATCAAACGGAGAAGCCTAAATCCTACTGTACGTCCTCGGTACATGTGAGTTTTTTCAGTGTAGGCTATGTCCTGTCCCGTATCGCCTTCTTATACCTTCACTATGAACTGAATGGATATTTGTATGTCAATAAGGACTTAAAGCCTCTCTATGTATTCATAACGTTTACATTTTTGACAAAATTACAAAAAATATATTAAATAATAGAATATATCAATCAATACCGTAGTTTTTCACACTTACAATCAAAATATGCCATACACGCATGCGCACATCTTTTTTAAGAATAGCAGACTGGTGATCAAAGCCACTCATCAGAAGCCCGATGTCGATCAGACATACTGGTTGCTGCCACGAATGAGTGGGGGGGAATCACAACATCGTCTACGACTAAGAGAGACAACGTGAGTCATTCAGATCAAAGATCGGTTAGACGTGAAAAGCTAGTATGAACTGGCAGTGAAACTTCTCAACATTTGATAAACAACCCCGTGCTTTTCTGCGTTGTCATCCGGGGATGTGATTCGGCGCGCGCAGGATTGCGTCACGTTCAACTTTGAAATGTTTATAACATACTTTACTTATGAATGGTTGACGTAACTGAACATATTTGAATGAATTTAAATCCATAGGGAATTACAAAATTAAACTTGATAAAGTTTCATATCTATAAACCAAACATAGAGAGGATTTAATGAATAAATATCTTTCCACCAAAACTAAATTAAACCTTCCATCTTTGATAATGCCGTTGTTGAGATGAAAATAAAGTTCAGAGGCCGGGTACTGGAATCGTGTCCGGGACATTTACAACCTAACTTACGTTTCATAGAAGCTTAGCTTTCGATACTTTCGTGTTCCTCACTCAAACATAACCTTTAGACGGGGCTTTTTAAAAGAAGGTGTTTTCTTGGTCAAGTTGGAGACTATGATATAGAGAATGGACATCTGGAGACAAAATATATGTATGTGTGAAAACTGACATTATCCTGATATTTCATTAGGTGGACGATAGCCACCTTTAAGAGGATATATAACTTAAACATATTCAAATCACACCTTTCAGTCACTTGTACAGAAGGAGTGCGTACCAAGTAAATATCAATAATCCACATACAGGTTATTTTACCGATAATGAACAGACGAAAGATCTTGCAAAAAGGATTTTGCAAAAAAAAAAAAAAAAAAAAATTGTGTAACAGGTCAACTACATAACAAAGGCCAATGGATCGTGGTATATGTAAGTATTTTCTATAACAACCTCAAAATAATTTCATCATCAATTAAGATACATGAGTAGCAAGGTTTTCCGTTGTAGCGATCCAGTTATGAATTGCCGTATCTACTTTCAGAATCTAAAAATGTATATATAGAAAGGCGATCCCCATAAAGGGCTTGTATAACAAAAGGACTTTGTACATTGATACCTAATAATATGACCCTGGCTGTTAATAGGACGTTAAACAAAAACAAAACAAAACAAATACCTAACAATGTGAAAATTACACCAGTATGTGATTCATATGACTTACTGCATATTTCTCACCTCAAACAAACAGAAAGAGTGAGTAAACAAAAAAAAAATAAAAAAATAAAACAAAAAAAAACAACATTTTGTCAGTCCCTATACCAAACCTCTGTATTGCTTTGAGAACATTTTACCTGTACAAGTATTTTCCAGCACCTTGGAATCTTGGCTCAATACTAACAACAGTCTGTCATTACGCATCCTAATTGTCACAAGGATATTTTCATAGTCAATATCTGGCTTTCCAATATGAAATAATACAAGAAGTTTGGAAAGTTCTTCAGTATGAGTTTTTAAATTACTATTCAGATACGGTGCCAGGGAAGATAAAAATGCATGTTGATCAATTCTTATACATAAGGAATTATCAATCCCTAAGGAATTCTAGTAATTTCTTTCTGTAACTTAAAAACAAAAAGATAAAATGCATATTTGAACGTGTCTAAGGAAACGGATCCTGACTATTTTAAACTTTTCAAGGAATTATTGTTTAAAAGGTTATGACTTCAAATTTATTTTTTTTGAACTTTGAATGTGTCCTTGAAGTTAATCCTTTCATTTGTGTTGACTAATTGTTGATATATTTCCTTTCTTACAGCGTTTGTTACCACAGTACAATGCACACACACACACACACACATCCTCTCATCCACATCATCACCCATCCACACATACACCTTCCATAGTCATGTAACCATGCGGGGTCATGAAATGGGATTTTTTGTGCGGTGGAGTGTGGTAGCAAGTGCTTTTTCACCTACACTTTTTCTTAAGTATTCAGTAAGTGGTGTCTATTATATGAAATCGTTTTACCTTAAGGTCCCATCCAGGTAGTAGATAGGTCTCTGGTTTCTCACGTCGACCTGTAACTTATGGAGGGGTTCAAACGAGTAGAATGTCTTTGGATTAGCTTTTAACAGATCACCAACGAAAGATGAACCGCTACGCATGTATGTAACCAGGAGAATAGGTATTGGCCCTGAAAATGGAAC